>NC_056735.1:255194184-255421684 GCF_019279795.1 Protopterus annectens | reverse complement strand
CTATATAAAACCGATGCCAGCTTCAAAAACAAAAACAACTTCTTAGTCCAAAAAACTGACGCATGAGCCATGTGCTCAGGCCCCTATGCCTAAGAAAAACAGATGATCAAAATGGCTGAGGACTTAATTACCTTGATCAGGGGTTCCCAACCCCCCCCCCCCCACTAAGAGGCCTAGGCAAGACACTGATTATGAATCTTCAGATCAGGTTTCTATTTCTTCTGATTTCTCCTCTAATCAGGAATTTTCTTTACCACCCTATGAGGATTCAGGTGCAGAAGAATCCATCCCATCTGCATCACCTCCTGAAGATTATTCTTTTGGAGAAACCTTGCATACTTTAAGGGAACATTTTCATTGGGAGAGTCTAGATTTCTCTGAATCAGAAAAGAGGCTTAGGGATTTCCTTCTTCCTCAGCATAGGCCTTTGGCTATACCTCCTGTATTAGACATTGTTGATGTGTTTTCGGAATCAAGCATGGCTCCTGATTCCCTACCTCCGACTCCTAGTAAGCCAGACAGATATTACAGTGTTCCTGACTCCACAATTTTTTAAATCTTGCTGCTGATCCTGAATCTGTCTCACAGGCTCCCAAAGGTGTAAAGGCCTCTGCAGCCAAAAATCCTTCCCCCTCTGATAGAGATTCCAGGGCGCTGGATGGATGGGGAAAGAAGGTTTATACGTTTGCAACCTTGGCAATTAGGGCCTTAAATTGCCAGTTTCATATGCTTAAATATCAACAGCATATTATGGGCTTATTGAAACAGAAAAATGATGTTGATTTCTGATTGTGTGGAAAATAAAGACTTACAGGAATTATTGCATGCAGCAGAACAGGTTGGAAAGCATACTTTGCAATGCGGTTTTGATTCCTTTGTAGCCACTTGCAGGGCCGCAGTTACTGGATTTGTGATTAGAAGGTGATAGATATTATGTAAATTAAAATGCTTTTCCCCAATATACTGTGTGTACAGTGAAAGGAAATGTGCAAGGCCAAACAGCAGTTTTCAAAATGATATGCTTGCTTTGCAAGAACAGTTATGTTCAGCTTAGATATTAATAACATATAGCTGTGGGCAATACTGTAAATGCATCCTGTTATAGAAAAAAAAGGAAGTTGACTTTCTTGGCTTTCAGATGCAGAATTAAATAAATAAAATGCAGACAGGTCAAGTGACACAAAGATGATGTGGAGAGACTTTTGTGAAGTCTTCAGATGCGGCAAGGACCAAAAAAGGGCATGAAAGAACCATGGACTTTTTCATGACACAGAAACCAGAAGGAAGAAGTCACAAGGACATTAAAAATAACATTGGTTGAAAAGAGTATATAAACTGCACAGTATGTTTCATTCAGTGGTGACGTTTTAGACTAAGCATGCTTTATTCCTGTCTAGCTGTGTTATAACAGAATTGAAATGGCTCTGACAGAATTAACTGTTTGGCAAGAATTTGTTCTGAGACAAATAAAGTATAACACATACAGTAGTACGGAGTTTGTCTGGTCTACTTTTGGACATTTTCTTCAGTGACATTTCTTCAGAGGCAAAATAAAGACCTCTGCTTGACATTTCTTCAGAAAAGAAAGAGATACATTTTTTCAGTGGGGAGCCTTGGCCAGTGACTGTGACCATATATCTGTTACCAGCAGTTAATATTACAGAGGGATCCCTACTACTTACTACGTTAGTTCAACAGACTGACAGTTCCAGTGCTTTAACAGAGAAACAGTTCCAGTACTTTGTTGGTGGACACAGAGCACCGCCGTGGAAGCTGTCCTGCGTCAGACCACCTACAGTTCGTCTGTAGAGAAACGCCATCCTTTTCCAGATTGACTTTAGCCTGATCACCTGCTTGTCTTCTGCATAAATTATGGTACTTTCTTCACAGTTATAACATGGATGCAAGTACAGTCAGTTAACTTAACAGTGCCCACATATTGTATATATAAATTTGCATGGTTTAAACCTTCTGTGTTAGACATAAAATGTAAATCTGAAATGTTTGATGTTCAGACATTAGATAACAGTTGTGTTTGTAAATGTAAAAGTAACTTTCCTAACTTCTGTCTTTTTTGTCACAGAAGTCTAGTATGTAAGCCATACCATAAGATGTACCCTATTCTGATAAACAATCTGTTTGATTCTAGCTTTGTTAGTTCTTCACATATACAATAGTTAAATGTGCCTTCTGCAGTCACCTAAATCTCATACAGTACAAGTGTATGTAATTATTGTCATATGCACAAAAACAAGAAACTTCTAACATAGTACAGTGTGCTTTCAATATTAAAAGTTTTCACAGCTTTTCAAAACTTTCCCTAGAGACAGTAGTAAGGGACAATAATGCCTTTAGAGGAACAGACTCGGCATAGCATTCAGACTTTACATAATGACATTTCTGGTTTAACGTAACAGTCAGATAGAGCCCAACAACATTTACTAAGGGCACAAACTACAGAGTTTATTCTTACAAGAAAGTTAGAAGCCCATCAAGGTTTACATTGGGCAGGGTTCAGCAGAAATGACAGTTATTTCTCCTGCTGATATATCTCAATAGTCTTGTTTATTACAGACTGTGCTTCAGTGGCAAGACAAATAAAAAAAAAGAAATTTTGTTTCAATATGTTGGCATTTAAACAATGGTTGACATACACTGTGTGGTCTATTTCCAATAATGCTTTATTTAAATGTTTTTTTTTGTGCATTTACACATGCCAGCTTGGGTCAGAAGGGGGAAGGTAAATCATCAACAGTGTTGGCAAACCCCTAAAACATGCTCCAGTACGAGAGTTATGAACCTTCATTCCCAAAATGATTTACAGGAAAAGTTTAGTATTGTCATAATCAAAGCACATAAAAAATATACAGCAAAGGCTACAGTAAATGCTTTGGCAAATGGCAAAGCAAACCAAGCAGCTAAAACAGGTGAGTGTCTAGACTCACATAACTGTTTTACAGTCTGAATAGCATGACAGAAAAAACAAAATAATGTTTTAGTCAGGCAAGATGTTATGTTAAAGCAATTCCGTCAGACAGTTAACATTCTACAAAATGCATATGCAGCTTTAAAATCAGTTTCTGCCTGACAGACAGATACAGACTCAGACATTAAGCCAGAGTGCTAGACAGTTTGAAAAAGTACGCAGAATTGCAGATGCACATAGGAAATGTACAAAAACAGCTTGTAGACTACGTGGTGAAAGGAGGGGGATGTAAACACTGGGGGAACACGAGCAGCTTCTGCTGCACCAGGGTTGCAGACAGATACGCAACAAAGTTCAGATGCTTCTTCAAAACCCAAAAATAGGGAAGGAAATCAAGATAAAGAAAATACATTAAGGGACAGTCAGTCACAGGAACAAACCCAGAGGGATACATAAAAAAATAAAGTACACCCTATGAAATACCAAATCATGTCAGGCAGTAGGCATTAAAGCAGTAAATTAACAAAATACAGGTTATCAGTTGGCAGCGAAGTACAGGTATCTTTTAAAGCAATGGAAGACAATGTTAGTATACAAAACTCAATGTTAATACAAATAATGCAATTAAATGTTGGGTATGCAAGTCCACATCTACATCTGGAAATGGACTAACATCTAAGGCAGTACCTATGACAAATCCTAAATGTCAGAACCCTCTATAGTAATCAGAGGGTCAACCCCCCCCCCCCCCCCCCACATTAACAGTACAGTATGTCTCCAAAGGCAGCTTATGCATACAGCAAACAGGATCAATATTGGTAAAAAAACAGTGACTGTAATGTCATATTTTCAAAACAATGTATTACATAAAATATAACAGCAAGCAGTCTTATAAACAAACTAGTACAGCAAAAACATCATTAGTCAAACTGGTGTAACTGCCATACACAGCAATACATACAGGTAGTAAAGTACAGAGTCATTAAATCTTAGACAAATAGCATTTTTCAGCTAATAAAAATCTAAGCAAAAGCAGCACACCATGTTGGTTCATAAAAATCAGTGCAAGTTAACAACAATCAAACAGTATCAGTACAGTGACAGTCTGTTAATAGTCTTACAAAAGTTTAAATTTGTTTCTATAATAATCTATGAACAGGACAAGGCATTCTAAAACAGTTGCAAAGAAAAAATGGTGAGATATACTCAAATATAATAAATCATGAGAACAGGGACATCATAATTGGATACCTGATTTCAATATATTTTGGACATGCACAATTTGTTTGCAAAGGCATGTGACAAGTCAAATTGTTGGGTTTTTAGCCACATTCTTTACAGAGGGAAAATGTCATTACATGCAGTCCCTGTAGAGGTTACACATACAGGTTTTATGTTTAAAAAATCTTATAAAAGTAAAGTTGAAAACAATCAGCCATAAAAAAACATTTACAGTTGATACAAATAGGAAAAGGGATACTGTTTCTAAACAACTATGGTCATGTAAAAAAGCTTGAGCATGGGAGTTTACATATAATACTTCTTTTAAGGAAGAAATAAAAGAGAAGAAATTCTGTTACATAGAGTATGCAGTTCCAATAATGAAAATTATTCACACATTACCAGAGGACATGATAAAAAAAATCACCAGAAAAAGAGGGAAGTTCATAATAAAAAAAAAATAGGAAAAGATTTTAAAACAGCTGGACATAGGAAATGGTGTTATTTCAGGAGCTGAATTTTTCACTGGTATAGTGCCACTAAGGCAATATGGAAAGTTATGAAAAGTTAAGTCAGATATAACAGAGCAAATGTGTTATAAAACTGTAAAACAAGTAACTGTTGTTAACAATGAAGAAAATCTGTTAAGTACAGAGGATCACATTTTCCTGTAAATTGCTTTTTTAAAATATTCTTTTCCCAAAGCAATAATGAAATTATGCAGCGCAAAAGAAATATGCTTGTTTCTAATACAAGGTTTTGCCTTGTAAAGCAAGGGTTAACTTGACAAGATTTTGAAATGCTTGTGTGTAACTGCAAGACTGACAACTTGTTTAAGGAAGCATAAAAACAGTTAAAATAGATAAGTAATAATGGCTATATGTCTATGATGGGGTACTGTAATTTCCGCATTAATTGTTAATTGTTCTTATCGTCATTATAAGATTTGTGTTAATAAAAGTATTAATCAAGTAACAGCCGTTGGTAATGTAACACTCTTTATAGAGATAGCATAGAATGCAAGGTTTTCATATGTTGCAACATACCAAGGGATTCAAAGTACTGAAAATCATATTTTGTTGTAAATTGTCTTACAATTTTCATGGGTCTTAAATAAAAAAGTGGGAATTGATAGATATTGTGTAAATTAAAATGCTTTTTCCCAATATACTGTGTGTACAGTGAAAGGAAATGTGCAAGGCCAAACAGCAGTTTTCAAAATAATATGCTTGCTTTGCAAGAACAGTTATGTTCAGCTTAGATTTTAACAACATATAGCTGTGGGCAATACTGTAAATGCATCCTGTTATAGAAAAAAAGGAAGTTGACTTTCTTGGCTTTCAGATGCAGAAATAAATAAATAAAATGCAGACAGGTCAAGTGACACAAAGATGACGTGGAGAGACTTTTGTAAAGTCTTCAGATGCAGCAAGGACCAAAAAAGGGCATGAAATTGTCATGGACTTTTTCATGACAAAGACAGAAACCAGAAGAACAAGTCACAAGGACATTAAAAATAACATTGGTTGAAAAGAGTATATAAACTGGACAGTATGTTTCATTCAGGGGTAAAGTTTTAGACTGTGTGCCTTAGTCTATTCATCTGTCTAGCTGTGTTATAATAGAATTGAAATAGCTCTGACAGAATTAACTGTTTGGCAAGAATTTGTTCTGAGACAAAGTATAACAAATACAGTAGTACGGAGTTTGTCTGGTCACTTTTGGACATTTTCTTCAGTGGTGACATTTCTTCAGAGGCAAAGTAAAGACCTCTGCTTGACATTTCTTCAGAAAAGAAATATATTTCTTCAGAAGGCATGCCTGTCTCAAGGAGCAAAATCTGCCAGATCATGTTAAAGCTAAATTGTTGGATGCACCTTTACAGCACGATACACTGTTTGGTAATAAGGCAGAAGAGGTTTTAAAGAAAATGGAAGACGAAGCAAAATGTATGCAAACTGTAAAAGATTTCTTACAAGTGCAGCCACACAGATTCAGTAGGCACTGGCCTACTAAAAACTGGTCCTTTCATGTGTCCAACAGAGCCTCACAAGGCAAATCCAGACGCTCAAAAGGCTCTAGATACCAATCTCAGGGTTCTTACAGGTCAAAGCAATGGGGTGCCTTTACCTCCAAATCTGGAGGAAACAAAGCACAACTCTACAGTAAGCAGTCTCAATGACTTCCCTCTACCATCACCAAGCACTAATCTTTTGGCAGCCCCCTTGGGGGGAAAATTAGCACTTCATGCTCAAAATTGGCAGTTAATTACCCAGGGCAAGTGGGTATTAAACATAGTATCCCAGGGGTACAGATTTCATTTCCATACTTTGACACTTCCAAACGTTTGGCCAGATCTGCCACAAAATCAATGGGCAGAAGCTCAGAAACAAGTTGCGTCCCTCATGGATATGGGAGCTATTCAACCAGTACCAGAAAAGGAAAAAGGACAAGGTTTTTATTCAAGACGGTTCCTGGTACCCAGAAAAGACCATGCCTGGCATCCAATACTGGACTTGTCGACTTTGAACAAGTTCTTGGACATTCCAAAATTCAAAATGCTGACTTTACAACAGCTACTGCCCATGCTGGGCAAGAACGCTTGGTTAGTAACTCTAGACTTAAGAGGCATACCTGCATATCCCAATAAGGGAATCGTGCAGAAGATACCTCCGCTTCAAGGCAGGTTTTATGCATTACCAATTCTCTGCACTGCCCTTTGGCTTATCTGTTGCGCCCAGGGTCATTACAAAGTGCCTAGCACCAGTAATTGCATTTTGCAGACAAAGAAGCATACAAATCTGTCCTTACTTGGACGACTGTCTCATTCAAGCAGAAAACAAGGACATTCTTCTTCGACATCTGGCATTTGTAGAAAGGCTTCTAACATGCCTAGGGTACACAGTAAACCGAAAGGAATCACAACTGGTACCCTCTCAAAAAATTACATTCCTGGGTGCAAGCTTGAATACAGCTGCCCATATGGCTTACCTTATGCCAGACAAACAAAGGCAACTGACTATATACTTCAAACAGATGGCAACAAAAACCCAGTTATCTGCAAGACAAATTCTGCAGGCTTTGGGGTTCATGGCATCCTGCATTCTACTAATTCCGTATGCAAGACTGCATATGAGGAAACTTCAGTGGTATCTAAGAAGTTTATGGAGTCAACATTGTCACAGTCTGGAAACGATGATTCCCCTCATTCCCTGCCTACAACAGGAGTTTCTTTGGTGGGCAGAGACATGTCACCAAAACAAGGGACGGTCTTTCACTCTAGCCCCTGCCACCCAAACCCTAACTACAGATGCATCAGACTATGCTTGGGGGGCCCACCTGGCGGGGAGATGCATTCAGGGCATATGGAACCCAAAACAAATGCATCTGCATATCAACCAGAAAGAGATGCTAGCTGTTCAGAATGCCCTGACAGCTTTCAAGAACTTCATCCAGGACAACTACTGATAAAGACAGACAACACCACGGTTATGTGGTACATAAACAAGCAGGGGGGGTACACATTCCTACCCCCTTTGCAGACTAGCCATGGCATTGTGGTACACAGCCTTGACTTACCAAGTACATCTTCAAGCTAAATTCCTGCCAAGAAAACAAAATACTCTGGCAGACTTAAGCAGAAATCTTATGGACCCTCATGAGTGGAAACTGGATCCACAAGTCTTCAGCATGGTAATACAGAAATGGGGGAGCCCAGACATAGATCTATTTGCCTCTCCCCAAAATTATCAACTGGACAAATTCTGCACAAGGTCTTATCACAGACAAGCATGGAAAGTGGATGCCCTATCCTTCAGTTGGAAGAAGCATGGAAAGTGGATGCCCTATCCTTCAGTTGGAAAAACCTGTCAGTCTACACCTTTCCTCCTCTGCCTCTTCTTCCCAAGGTCTTACTAAAGGTCAGACAGGAAAAAACAAAAATGATCCTAACTTCCCCGGACTGGCCTCACCAGCACTGGTACCTAATTCTAAGTAATATGTCTCAACTCCCTCCTTGGTACTTGCCTTGAATACATCATCTACTGTCTCAGCAGAGCAATCAAATTCTGCACAATCAGCTCCAAACTCTGAGCCTGGCAGCATGGCTGATCATGTAAGAAGAGACAGCAACCTACGCAGGACCCAAGACTTTGATATTCAGGCCGACTGAGGGCAACCTGCCAGCAGATTACCCCAAATGTAATGACTGCAACAGTGAATGGGGAAAGGTGCCTCTGTGTTGAAATCCCAATGCATAAGATAGTGTAGTAGCCAACTCTGTGTCAGCTATAGTGCTGTATAGATATATACATATTCATGCCCTTTCTTGGGTCGTACACTAGTGGAGAAAAAAAAAATGGTGAAAGTGGTTTTGTCCAGATTTCTTTGATCAGCATTCTTGACTGACATGCTCCCTTTCCCACCATGTTAGTGTGCCTGTGGATTTGTTTGTTGGATACCTGCTGACATTCTGCTTTGTCAGCCAAATTGCGTCACTTAAACAGATGTCATACAAATGATGTTTCAACTTTTTTCAGCTCTCCTACCTTTGTATTAGATAGATATGAGATATAGATATATCTATATCCTTTTATGTGTGTGTGTGTGTGTGTGTGTGTGTGTGTGTGTGTTTGTGTGTGTATAGGTTCATAGGTGTTTACTAGGCAAATGACCATAAGCGTGTTTTTAAGCCTAGCCATGCACACCAAATCTCTGACAAGTTTTGGTACCTTTGATAAGGGTTAGAAGGGGCTTGGGAGATGAAAGATTTACAAGCAGTGGCCTGGGAGATGAGCCATTTACAGGCTGTTTGTGTCCATTAGAGACCTAGGTGCCAAACTGAGGATGAATTTCCAGTTCCCCATCCAATTGTCCAAGTTACACTTGAATTTTTAGGGAGGGAGACTGCTTCACATGGATGGAGAGCCTGTTCCAGAGATGGGGTAGTCCCTGGGATGCATACCTGTCTTTCTAGCAGGTCCTGTTTATATTATAGGTGAGGCTTACTTCTGCAGAATGGGTAGCTCTGGTGCTTTTTGTTTTGCAGGTGGTCCATCAGAGGTGGGGTCTGACACTGCCTTGTATGCCAAGCATAGATCTCCCCTCAGCCATCTGTAGGAGACAGAATACTGGGATAGGCCCTTGCGGCGGTCTGCATAGGACACGTCACTTAAGTCCGGTATTCTTTGAGAGGAACTTCTGTAGATGTTTCAGTTGCTGGATATGCCTGGTTAGGTTCATACTTAAAAAGGCATTCTACTCAATGATGGGTCCGAGTGGAATAATGACTACCTTGGACCTAGATGCCATACCTTTTGTTTGTAATTTGCACAACATAGAATGATTTCCTCACCACGAGATGGTCAAAGGCTAGATTACTGTCTGTGTGTCCCCAGGTGCATGAATACTGGGTCAACTCTTAGGGATGTGTTGTCAGTATTATAGTTTCCAGGGGTGGATGACGTTTCTTGTGTAAAAAAAAAAAAATCTTTATTAAAGTATGACATAGGCAATCATACATTTATTTAAATGAAAACGAACCATATTGACGTAATTTTAGTTGCAAACATTATACATCACAAACCATATTGACACAATTTTATTTCCAAACATTATACATCACTTATAATCTATCCATTCATTGTCATTCAAACATTACATAGCTCATTCAGTCCTGCCTTCTTTTAAACCCTGTTCCTCCTCTGCATGTATTGTTCCCTCAGTTTCTGTTTTTTCAATGTAATTTGCTGCTACCCTTTTCTAAACATCCCATTTCCAGTTAATTTATCTGTGTTGCTTTATTCACTCCTCCTAGTATAGTTGTTATAGACTTTGATTTCAATTTTCTAGTAATTGCTTTTTGGCAGCCACCATTATTAGACTCATCAAGGCTTTACTATGTCTAGTTAATTCTGATTCTGTATCATAGCTCAAAAAAATAATTTCCTTAGTTACACCAATTCATGAAGGATATGATTATTAATTTCTTGCCATTTAGTTTGTCCATGGCTGTTCACCAGTTGTTTGTTTGTGTTATCCCTTCCGGGAGAAAATTTGTGTCAGTGGGGGGGGATTCAGTGACTGCTCCTGTTTTGCAAACTTCTGCAAATGAAGCCAGCCAGAGGCCACTAACTTTGGCCTTTACTTTAGAGGAGTAAATGCCAAAAAGGAGCGGTCCCTGGACCGAACCCTGAGGGACTCTGCGTGTGACTGGCCTCTTTGTAGAGGTGGACCCCTCCATTCTAACTTCTTGGGTCCTGTCTGTGAGCCAGCTAGCTGTCCACTGGGTGACATAGGTACTAATTTATTCTCTTGAGTTTGTCAACAATGCCCAGGTGGGTTTTGTGTCCAAAAACCTTGGACAGGTCAAGGTAGGTGGTGTGAACCATTTTGCCCTCATCCATTGCTTTGGTGACCTTCTCAAAGAAGTCCACCAGGTTGAGTAGGCATGACCTGCCTGTAATGAAACCAAATTGGGTTGGGTCCAGTGTCTGGAGGTTTCTTGTGTCATTATTGATCATTTCCATGATCATTTTTTCCATGTCTTTGCATGTGAGGATTATGGGTCTGTAGTTTCTAGTGTCTTTAGATGGCCCACCTTTGTGCAGAGGGATGACTGTTGCTGTGCTCCATTCATGAAGCACAAAGCCTGATGTTCTTCGTGTTTCTCTGTTGCAGTCATTACATTTGGGTTATCTGCCTGCAGGTAGCCCTCAGGCCGGCCTGAATACCAGAGTCTTGGATTCCTGCATCGGATGCTGTCTTTTCTTCCATGACGTCAGGTCGTCAGGGGTATAAAATATGCAGCCAACGCCATTACATCAGTCTTTCTTGCCACGCGGTGCCCGAAGCAGAAGCAGTTCGCAAGTGCCGGTCGGCCGACTCCTGAAATTTTTGTTTTAGAGTTTCAGAACCAAAGTATTCGAAAAAAAGCTAAGTACCCCATTGGGGATCCTTTTTCTTGCTCTTAACTGATGTCAGTAAAAGTTAACAATTGTCTTACCTGTGGAAAGCAAATACCTCATAAAGATTTTAATTTATCTTGCATTCCTTGCTTAGGCCCAGACCACGACGTCCCTCACTGTCAGTTTTGTACCTTATTCAACCCCCGAACTATTCGTTGTCTGTCTATTTTCAAAGCAAATTATTTTGGTACTCTGTTTATCCAGAAATGGTTTCAGTAAGCCATCAGACTACCAATATTTAAAAAAAAAAAAACGTAAGAATAAAGACAGAGAGACTGCATAGGTCCAAAACTGCCAATGACGCTTCCGTTAAGCTAGTCGCAGTTCGCCGGTACTCAGGCACTTCTGCAGCCCCTGATACCCCCTACTTCAGATTTGCAAGCCTCTACTGAGACCCATTCAGACTCTGGTATGCCATGAGATGCTTCTTCGACTGTGGAACCTGCGGATGTCTCTACCTTGGATGGGTCCGGAGCCGCTGTGCAGGCCATCATCTTCATCCAGGCCTAAAACTCGACACACACTTAGAAATCTGACGTCCAAACCGCATGGTCAGGCCCATATGCCTAAAAAACAAATGCTTAGAATGGCTGAAGACCTTATTACTTTAATTAGGGGAAGCCAGCCTTCCCCCTCTAAGAGATCTAGAACTGATTTTCCTTCTGATTCTTCTGATCAGGATTCTGAAATCTCTGTTTCTTCTGATTACTAAGATTTGCCTTTATCTACCTATGAGGATTCTGATGCAGAGGATTCCATTCCCTCTGCTTCCCCTCCAGAAGATTTTACTTTTGGTGAAACCTTGCACACTCTTAGGGAGCATTCCCGCTGGGAAAGCCAGAATTACTCCGACTCCAAAAAGAGGCTTAGGGAATTCTTACTCTTCCCTCAACACAGGCCTTTAGCTATACCTCCTGTTCTGGACATTGTAGATGATGCCTTCTTGGAATCTAGCCTGTCCCCAGACACCTTACCTTCATCTCCCAGAAAACCTGACAGGTATTACAGAGTACTTGACTCTCACAAGTTCCTCTTTCAAGAATCCTACTGCGGATCCAGAGACATTTTCCCAAGGATCAAAGGGTATTAAGGCTACTGCTGCCAAAAATCCTACCCCCTCTGATAGAGATTCTAGGGCCTTGGACAGATGGGGTAAGAAGGTATACACTTCTGCTACTTTGGCCATTAGGGCCTTAAATTGCCAGTTTCATATGTTAAAGTATCAGCAGCATATTATGAGACTACTTAAACAGAAAATGATGTTGATTCCTGACTGCTGAACGTAAAGAATTACAGGATTTAATGCATTCTGCTGAACAAGTTGGTAAACATACTTTGCAATGTGGTTTTGACTCTTTAGAAACGTCTTGCCAAGCTGCTGTCACTGAGTCTGTACTTAGAAGGCATGCTTGGCTTAAGGAGCAAAACTTGCCAGATCATGTTAAAGCTAAATTACTGGATGCTCCCTTAAACCAAGATCGCCTTTTTGGCAACAAAGCAGAAGTCGTCCTCAAAAAGATGGAGGAAAAAGCTAAATCGATGCAAGCTGTTAAAGATTTCCTGCAAGTGCAGCCTCCCAGATTTAGTAGGCATTGGTCTTCAAAGAATTGGTCCTTTCCAGTCTCTTCCAGGCCTTCTCAGTCCAAACCCAGGAACAGCAGACCACCTAGGTTACGGTCCCAGGCTACACACAGGCCTAGGCAGTGGGGGAGCTCTCACTTCCAAAACAGGAAGTAGTAAGACACCCCCTTACGGAAAAATGTCACAATGACTTAACCTTAACCCTTCCAAGCCCTGCTCAACTGCCTGCTCCCTTAGGAGGAAAGCTCGCCCTGCATGCAAAAAACTGGGAACTCAATTACCCAGGACAAATGGGTTTAAATATAGTTTCCCAAGGATACAGATTCCACTTCCACACCCTACCAACCCCAAACGGTTGGCTAGACCTACCCCCAAATCAGTGGGCAGAGGCTCAACAGCAGGTGCTCTCTCTTCTAAGTATCAGGGCTATTCAACCTGTCCCAGCAGAAGAAAGGGGACAAGGTTTTTATTCAAGACTTTTCCTGGTACCCAGAAAAGACAGCTCCTGGCATCCTATCCTGGACCTCTCTAATTTAAACACGTTTTTGGTAATCCCAAAATTCAAAATGCTAACACTTCAGCAGCTGCTTCCTATGCTAGGCAAAGATGCCTGGTTGGCAACCTTAGACTTAAAGTAAGCTTGCCTGCACATTCAAATGAGGGAATCTTGCAGGAAATACCTACGTTTCAGGGCAAGCCCCATACACTATCAGTTCTCTGCACTTCCCTTTGGCTTATCTAGTGTCTAAATCCAGTCATTGCATTTTGCAGGCAGAGAAATATTCAAATATACCCATACCTGGATGATTGTCTGATTCAGGCAGAAAGCCAGGACATGCTATTAAAATGTCTGGCATTCGTAAAGAAACTTCTAACCTCGCTGGTGTACACCATAAATGAAAATAAATCTCATCTAGTACCCTGCCAACAGATTGTATTCCTGGGAGCAAGCTTGAACACAACTTCCCAGATGAAAAAACACCAAGTGGCACAGTGCTAGCCAAACCAAAACTCCGGAGCACAATGTCTGCACCAGCAAAAAACGAAGTTTTCAATAGTTTTATTTAAAAATGAGCGCTTTCGGTAGAGAGCATTCTCCCCACCTTCATCAGATGATAGTTTTGTTTAAAACCACACTTTATATATACATAGCTGGTTGTCAATAAATTAATTAACATGACTGCTAATGAAGTGATTAAACCAAAATGATTAAAACTGTTTGCTGCTGTTTAGTTAAATATAAGCATATTTCCCAAAATCAACAAATTAAAGCTAGCGACTTTAAACTAAACTGCAACTGGTTGAACTGCAAATTTAAATAGAAAACACATAAATAAATAACACACAAATAGTGTCAGCATGGTAAACAAAATTGTATTCTATAACTCGGGTTGCAAACGTTTAAAAGCCTAGAACTTGTTAAACAATGAGAGACTTAACATAAATCATTTTAAAAAATGTATGCATATGTATATCATGTTAAAAATATACACATATATGTGCAAAAATACAATATACATCTGTACATATATCATGTGCATATACCTATTCCTATTTTACTATTTCTGTTTTAATTCCAATTATTGTAACTCTTATTTAAAAATTATTAGGCTGTTGAGACTGATGTGAGGGTAAAAATTCTTTGTAACTCTTCAGGGGACTTCAAAATTTACAACTATACTGTGTTGAATGTAGACGCATATGTGGTTGAATTTCTTGCCAAAGGATTATCATTTATTCCAGATAGGCACTGTGATCTGGTAAAAACAATAATAGACTTAAAACTTTTTGTTAGGAAATTAAACTTAGCATTTGCGTTGGGGAATACCCCTTCACTTTTAAGCTCACTAAGAGTCTCGAGTGTTTAGTTTAAAGTCGCTAGCTTTAATTTGTTGATTTTGGGAAATATGCTTATATTTAACTAAACAGCAGCAAACAGTTTTAATCATTTTGGTTTAATCACTTCATTAGCAGTCATGTTAATTAATTTATTGACAACCAGCTATGTATATATAAAGTGTGGTTTTAAACAAAACTATTATCTGATGAAGGTGGGGAGAATGCTCTCTACCGAAAGCGCTCATTTTTAAATAAAACTATTGAAAACTTCGTTTGTTGCTGGTGCAGACATTGTGCTCCGGAGTTTTGGTTTGGCTAGCACTGTGCCACTTGGTGTTTTTTCAACAGTTTGCCTTTGGTGTTTGACTTTGTGAAATTCGTTATGTCTTGTGGCAGTGTCGAAGCGGAACAGAACAAGGAACACTCTGCAGAGGATCAGCAGTTTGGTACGCAAACTGATTTATTTAACGTAGTGCACGGAAGCCAACTACCTAGTGGCGTTCCTTCTACTAATCGATCGCAGGGAGATCTAACCATTTTGGTTAACCTTCTTTTGGCTAAAGTAGACTTTTTGACGCAGCAGGTGCAGGAAGTAAGGTCGGGTAACAGTCCAACCTTGGCGGGTGTAAACGGTCAATTGAACATACCTTCCAGCACACCAAATTGCAGGCTCGATTCAGGAATGGTAAATTCGAGGCCAGCGGCAGTTGCGGAAACACAAAACAGGGAAGTTCCTCACTTGGGACCGGATGGAACTTCTAACATTACAGAAGGGTCAACAACATCATCCGCTGACAGGATTACTAATTTTTCTACAATTCCGAGCCTTGCAGCTGTTTTGGCTAAAAAAGACTTTTTTCGGATAGAAAATGGGTCAATCAATCACATGCAGAACCAAGGGGTGAGTAACAATAATGTCATTGCCTCTTCATTCCAGGCTAATTTGGATGAATTTGACGTGAAGTTATTCCGCTGCAGGAAGCTGCAGTTGGAAATCTCGTCTTTGCATGAGTGTATTGACAGACATATAGTCCCTAAGGGCTTACGCCAATGGCGATTTCCAGCTGGTTCAATCAGTGGTTCTGTTTTTCATAAAGAACTCCTTGGCCTTTTTGATAAACAGGCCACGGAGTTTATGGAAGCCCTTATCAACTTTTATTCTGTTGAAATTGGGGTACTACAAGAGGAACTGGCCAAATTAGAAACTGTAATATTACAGCATACAGATTTCCCAAGGTTCAAATATGATTATCTTAGAACATTATCCAGTATTGAGGCATCAATTACAAAGATGCTCAACAATAAGAAACATAAGATTCAAAGAGACATTAGGGAATATGAAAACAACAAAGCCTATCCACTACCACCTCCAGGGCAAGTTGCTAAATGGAGATTACAGACTGCGGGGTCCAATGAAAATGACATTGTTAATATGGCTGAGATTCAACCTGACAACAACGAAAGAGAGGTTGATCAGCAACCACTTCGAAGAAGTGAACGTCTGAGAAACAACGGGGGTAATAACCAGAATAACGGAGGTCACTTCAATACTCCTCAGGGAAGGGAAGGGGCCAGGAATGTTGAAATCCAACAGGATTTTCACAGGAACATGAACCCGGTGAATGTAACGTCGAACAGCAACACAAACAACAATCGACGGAACAACCAGAGAAGGAGAAGGGGCAACCAGCGGAGACGCTAGGTTCCCCAAATGAGGTTGAACAAGGACTTCATGGTCTTTCACCATGGGTATCACAGGGGCCCTCTATTCTTTATAACTCTTCAGGGGACTTTAAAATTTATAACTATACTGTGTTGAATGTAGACGCATATGTGGTTGAATTTCTTGCCAAAGGATTATCATTTATTCCAGATAGGCATTGCGACCTGGTAAAAACAATAGTTGATTTAAAACTTTTTGTCAGGAAATTAAACTTAGCATCTGCGTTGGGGAACACCCCTTCACTTTTAAGCTCACTAAGAGTCTCGAGTATTTTCAATCCACCTTTAACTGGAATTCTAGCTTTTTTTGAAAAATCATGTGAATTAGATTTAAGGGCCCTAGTGCATAAAAACAACTTAGGCATCAGGAATGGCTGTAAATCACGTTCTAATGCAAGTATGGACGAACTTGCATTTATTCAAATGCTAAATGAATGTAACATCAGGGTGATGGCACCTGACAAAGGGGGTGGGTTGATTTTCATGGATCAACATGTGTATGAGAGCAAAATAATTCAACATTTAAACTCTGACTCCTATGTGCAAGCTAGTATTAGTGAAGTTAATAGAGCATACAGTAAGATCAGAGAAGTATTGGGGGACCTGTTTTTAGAAGGGATTATTGATAATGATACCTTACAATACATCACAATGTTAGCACCCAGGATCCCTACTATTTTTGGCACACCTAAGATCCACAAGGATTTGATTGATCCCCCTTTCAGACCAATTGTGGACGGAAGGGGGTCAATCACATATGCTTGTGCCAAATTGGTTGACAGCATTTTGAAACCTTTGCTTAAATCAGAAATCCAAATTTGCAGGGATTCCTGGGGTTTTCTGGAAGACATTGGAAAAATTCCTTTTGATCCATCAAATATTTTTCTTGTGGTTGACATAAAAGATCTATATACAGTCATCCCACATCAGGCAGGTGTTGAATGGACTGTGGATTTCATGTTACGTAAAGGGGCATCAACGGACCATATGCATTTAGTGGAAACCCTTTTAGATTTGATTCTCATGAACAATTACTTAGTGTTTAACAACAGATACTACCTTCAAACTACAGGTATAGCCATGGGTTCTCCCTGTGGTTGCACTTTCGCAAACAGTGTGTTAGCACAATGGGAGAACCAACACCTGTTTTGTAACCCACTCTATAAAACGAATGTCTCTTGGTACACGAGGTACCAAGATGACATGTTTTTCTTATGGAAGGGGTCATCTGATTTAATTCCAAATTTTATTGACAGCATCACCATGTCAACTGACTTTTTGGAATTCACGTATTCCATTGATGATATGGAAACTACGTTTCTGGACGTCAAATTAAGGAAGGACGTAGTGTTTAATAGATTGATTTCAACCATCCATAGGAAAACAACTTTTTCCAACACATATTTACATTTCACCAGCTCACATCCCATCCATCAAAAGAGGAGCGTTGTCAAAGGACAATTTGTCAGGGCTGCAAGGATGGTTTCCGAGCAGGAGGAATTCCTTGGGGAATGTGAAAATATTTTCTCTATGTTTTTATTGAGGGGATATCCAAATTCATTTGTTGATAAGATCCGGAAGGAAGTAATTGCTAAAAGGGAATCGGGTCATTTTCAGCCGATTCTTAGAGAAGGAAGAATAGTAACAAAAACAAAAGACAACATAAACGGAAATGCCATTGGCAATATTTCCTTTCTGTTTACGTTTAGTCTGGATTATAAGGCTATAAAAAACATTTTCATCAAGAATTGGAATGTTTTGTTGGAGGATCAAGAGTTGGCTAAATGTGTGGGTGAAACACCTAGATTCACTTACAGAAGGGGGCAAAATTTAAAAAACATGTTGGAAAGAACTAACCACAAGTCCAACAGAATTATAAAGGGGATGAATAAATGTGGATGTTGCCCATATTGTAAGTTTATCTCAGTGGGCACTAGCATACGTATGGCAGGGAAAGATTATAGAATAAATGGCAGATTTAACTGTCTGTCTAAAGGAGTGGTCTATGTGGCAACATGTAGACAGTGTCCTGCATTTTACATCGGCAAAACCGATAGACCATTTAAGAAAAGGATTTATGAGCATGTACATGCCATCAGTATTAGGGACATGAACAATGCTCTGGCCAAACATGTTAGCCAACATTCTGACCACTCTCTTCTTTTCACTATTTTACAACAAGTACAGCCTTCTATTAGGGGAGGACCCTGGCAACTTGAACTGGAGGAACAGGAGGTTTTTTGGCAAGTACGTACCTCATCCTACACTTTTCCAGGGCTCAATGAGATAGTGTCCATTAAATGTATATTAAAATTAAAAGCTCTTAAGAGATAGGACACAATATTTAAAACATGTAGTATATACACATTTATATTTGGTTTATACATACATATTCTTACACATGTCACATACAACTGTATAGGTGATAAGGAATGTACCTGCTTTTCAATTTTTACCCTCACATCAGTCTCAACAGCCTAATAATTTTTAAATAAGAGTTACAATAATTGGAATTAAAACAGAAATAGTAAAATAGGAATAGGTATATGCACATGATATATGTACAGATGTATATTGTATTTTTGCACATATATGTGTATATTTTTAACATGATATACATATGCATACATTTTTTTAAAATGATTTATGTTAGGTCTCTCATTGTTTAACAAGTTCTAGGCTTTTAAACGTTTGCAACCCGAGTTATAGAATACAATTTTGCGTACCATGCTGACACTATTTATGTGTTATTTATTTGTGTTTTCTGTTTAAATTTGCAGTTCAACCAGTTGCAGTTTAGTTTAAAGTCGCTAGCTTTAATTTGTTGATTTTGGGAAATATGCTTATATTTAACTAAACAGCAGCAAACAGTTTTAATCATTTTGGTTTAATCACTTCATTAGCAGTCATGTTAATTAATTTATTGACAACCAGCTATGTATATATAAAGTGTGGTTTTAAACAAAACTATTATCTGATGAAGGTGGGGAGAATGCTCTCTACCGAAAGCGCTCATTTTTAAATAAAACTATTGAAAACTTCGTTTGTTGCTGGTGCAGACATTGTGCTCCGGAGTTTTGGTTTGGCTAGCACTGTGCCACTTGGTGTTTTTTCAACAGTTTGCCTTTGGTGTTTGACTTTGACAACTTCCCAGATGGCTTACCTCACGCCAGAGAAACAAGTTTATTTGACAACCTACTTCAAACTACTGGCCACAAAGACCCAGCTATCTGCAAGGAAAATTTTGCAAGCCCTGAGGTTCATGGCCTCTGGTGTTCTACTAATTCCATATGCAAGACTGCTTATGAGGAAACTACAGTGGTATCTAAAAAGCCTATGGTGTCAACATTCTCAGGAGTTGGAATTAATGATTCCCATCATTCCTTGTATAAAGACAGAGTTCTTTTGGTCGGCAAAGGCCTGCCACCACAAGGGGCTCCCATTCAATCTACCCCCTGCCGCCCAAACCCTAACAACAGACGCATCAGACATGCATGGGGGGCTCACTTGGCAGGGCAGTGCATTCAGGGCAAATGGAACCAGAGTCAGATGCAGCTGCATATCAACCAAACAGAAATGTTAGCTGTACAGAATTCCCTGACAGCCTTCAAAGACCACATCCTTCCAGGACAATTATTGGTAAAGACAGACAACATCACAGTTATGTGGTACATAAACAAGCAGGGGGGGGACCCATTCATACCCTCTCTGCAGACTAGCCATGGCTCTGTGGAACGCAGCCTTGAGATGCCAAGTGCACCTACAAGCTCAATTCCTGCCAGGCTAGCTAAATTCACTGGCAGACAACCTAAGCAGAAGTCTCATGGACCCACAGAAATGGAAACTGGAACCAAAAATATTCAACCTCTTGAGGAACAAATGGGGGACTCCAGATATAGACCCGTTTGCCTCCCCCCAGAACTACCAATTGGGCAAATTCTGCACAGGGATTCCCCACAGACAAGCTTGGAAAGTGGATGCCCTGTCCTATTCCTGGGAAAGCCTCTCTGTTTATGCCTTTCCCCTCTGCCTCTCCTCTCGAAGGTTCTACTAAAGATCAAACAGGATAAACCAAGGACAATACTAATTGCACCAGACTGGCACCGCCAGCACTTGTGTCCCCTCTCTTGCGCATGATACTGCTGGATCCATGGCACCCCTCTTCAGACACCTTCCCTGCTGTCCCAGCAGGCGGGCCAGATTCTGCACCCTCAGCTTCAAACCCTGAACCTTGCTGCCTGTCTGATTCCTTGAGCTCTCCAATAGCATCCCTCAGTTCGCAGCTTCTGGATGTCATTCTTGAAGCAAGGAGACCTAGTACTAGATAACCCTATGCTGAAAAGTAGAAAAGATACTGTTCCTGGAACCAGACCTAGGGTATGGGCACTATGGTACCCAGTTTACCTCATATTCTTCAGTACTTAACAGAAATGCTCCACAAGGGCTTATCCTTCTTGTCAGTTAAAATTCATGCCTCTGCAATTTCAGCACATTATAATACTGAACCACCCCTCTTCTCTCGCCCTCTGGTAAAGCAATCCCTCAGAGGAGCTAAAAATGTAAGACCCCCCCCCCCCAGGCGAGCCCCTACTCCAGCCTGGGACCTTAACTTTGTATTGGAAAAGCTCACTCTCCCTCCATTTGAACCAGCTGCAACTGCAGAGTTGAAATTCCTTTCTTGGAAAACAGCCTTCCTTCTAGCCATCACTTCAGCAAGAAGAGGGCCTGAATTACAGGCCCTCCTGGCAGTGGAGCCCTTCATTATCTTGCATGCAGACAGGGTTACCCTCTGGACCAATCCTTCCTTTATGCCCAAGGTGGTGTCTGGTGTGGCCTAAATCAGTCCATTCATTTGCCTACCTTTTTCCCTAATCCACAAAACAAAGGAGAACAAATTCTGCACTCTTTGGAAGTGCACAGACAACTGAGATTTTATTGGACAGGACTAAGCCTCTCAGAAAATCTGAACAGCTGCTAGTTGGCTTTGCTTCAGGGGCAGAGGGGAAGGCCATTTCAAAGCAAACCATTTCTAAATGGATAGCCCATTGCATTCATTTCTGCTATAAGCACCGTGGAAAACCTACCCTGCAGGGGATAAGATCACCTTCCACCAGGGCTGCATCTACCTCTACAGTCTTTCTCAGAGGGGTCCCTACCAGGGGCATCTTAGAAGCTGCTACCTGGAGCTCTGTATAAACCTTCACCAAGCATTACCACGTGTCTATTTTTTCTAAATCCAGAGCTGGTTTTCCCACTGCAGTTTTGCAGGGCTTACTAGCTGACCCTAATGCTCTCTAACTTCCTCCTCCCTTCCTTAGCTTTGGGAATCAACCCAAATATAATGACTGCAACAGTGAAACAAGAAGAATATAGTACTGTTGTGTACACTTACCATAAATGTAGATGTTTGAGTGTATTCAGTGTTACCCTCCCTCCGGCCCCCTGACTTCTCTTGGCTGTACCTTTGCTTCTTGTTTTAAGCTTTCTGGTGTATTTGCTTTTTGATGGAGGTGTAACCTAACATATAATTGCTTCCCTTTGTGGGGGCACCTGACATCTGGGGCAAGAAAACTGATGTAATGGCATCAGCTGCATGTTTTATACCCCTGACAACCTGACTTCATTGAAGAAGAGACGGCATCCAACGCAAGAATCCAAAACTCTGGTATTCAGGCCGGATGAGGGCTACCTGCAGGCAGATAACCCAAATGTAATGACTGCAACAGTGAATACACTTGAAAGTCTACATTTATGGTAAGTGTATACAACTGTACTTTTGGAGACTGCAGTTAAATAGCAATTCCAAAGGGCCTGATAGGTCATATTTCATGACATTTAGAAGGCATCTTGGTATATTGTCTGGTCCAATTGATGAAGTGTTTTTGGACTTGGAGAGTGCGTTAAGGTCCTGTTCCCTAGTGATAGCAGGGGAAGTTATGTTTGGTATTTCCTGAGGAAAGGTTGAGTGGGAGAGAGGAGTAAAGTTGAAGATGAAGCTGTCTGCCACTGGGTTTGCTATGTATTCTGGCCTATTATAGGGGACTCCATTAACAGTGAGATCTTCACACAGATGTGTGTTGCCTTTGAGGTTGCAGACAAAGCTAAAAAATGCTTTGTGCTTAATGAAGTGTTTAGGAGTATGGATTAAAAATAATTCTGGTGTGACAGCTAAGGGTACGTGGGAAGAGACAAAACAAAAGATAATACAAAAACTGAGAAGATGGAAGCTTTGTTATATGCATGTGGATAGTAAGATGCATGCAGTCAAAATGTTTAGTCTCATGCATAGGTCAGGCATATTTTTATCAACCAGAGGAGAAGTTGTGGATAGTAATTAATAAATGGCTGAAGGACTTTATCTGGGAGGGATAGACAGCAAGAGTTAAGTGAAATAAGCTGATTCTTCCAGTAGAACAGGGCAGATTGTGATTACCCAATTTGAAGGAGTATTTCAGAGCTACACAGTTAAGGCTCCTATACATAGCACAAGCAGAAAACTAGAATTCAAAGTGGAAAGGGATGGTGTTGAAACGGGGGGGGGGCTCAAGAAACAAGGAGAGACTGGGATTTTGGATGCAGGCCTTTAAGGAGAATAACCATAATCATACAGAATATTATATCCATAAAGTAGCAGAAAGCATTCTAAGATCTAAGCCAACATGAGAATTGAGAAAGTGGATTCTGCTGATAGTGATGACTGCAATTAGGGATATAGAAAATAGGCAAGAGGGTGCTGGAATTTATTGGAGAAAAACTGGCAAAGGAATCAAGGTATTGGGAGCAAATAACTAGAGAGGGAAAGATGATAAAATAGGAAGATGCCAAGAATTTATTTGGACTGCAGGTTAGAGACTGCCTTCCCTATCAAGGAATGATATCAATATAGGCAAAGAGAAATAAATATGGGGGTCCTAAATGAAAGACCAGCACTGGTAGAGTTTTCAGTAGAATCTAGACGAGAAGCTGCCATTAAAAAATGAATAATTAGTAAAATGTTGCATGATAACTATAAGAATCAATCAGAGGAGGTTAGAAAGGATTCGGAAGAGAGATTGGATAAGAAATTCACAAAGAAACAATGGGAGGTTATATGTATGTTTCCCAAATATGCAGCAAAATCTAGAAGATTTAGGATTTTTACTTGGAAATGTTTACATGGTTATTTTTATACCCCAGGTATACCCCAGAGAATTTTTCCTGGGGTAGATAGCAAATGTTGGAAGTATGACAGGGAAGAAAGAGGTAATTGGGAACATATTTTCTGGGAGTGCAGTAAGATGAAGGACTTTAAGGATTCCCTGCAGGATGCACTGTCAGAGCTGTTGGGTGAGCACATTGGTGTGATGAGGGAGAAGATTTTTCTGAGCTATGAGACTGGATCGGAATTGCTTGGACAATGTACTTGCTGTTTTTAATTATGGTGGCTTCCAAAAAGGCAATTACTAGAAAATTAAAATCTAAACCAACTATATTAAAAGTAGTGAATATAATTACAGAGATAAAATAACTAGAACTGAAATCTGTAGAAAAAGGTAGGAGCAAGCTACATAGGAAGAAATGGTAATTGTGGGAACAAGTACATACAGGGGAGGAATGGGTTTTAGAAGAAAGCAGGACTTAAATGAGCTATATAATGTTTGACTGAAAATGATTGGGTAGATTATAAGTGATGTATAATGTGTCAGTATGGCTTGTAATATAAAATGCCTGCATCTAGGATTGTGTCAGTGAGGTTTTCATCTGTATAAATGTATGACTGCTTATTTCGTAAGTGATTATTTTAATAAAGATGTTTCTTGTTTTGAAAAAAGGGGGGGGCAGGAATTGAATAATTTATGCAATGTTGCTTAGGCTATATGATATATAGCAATATATGTGAAGCATAATGTTTGTTAATTTTAAATTGGTAATACAATTTGGTTGCTTTTATATAAATGTAAATGTGCCTGTGGCACAAGTCATGATTTAATAAAGGTGTTAAAATGCTTTGTGCTTGTCCTAATCGTAGGAGGCCAAATTAACCTAAAATTTGGGTATTGTAGCCTTTATTTGTCCTTTGAGTTGTTTGTTCTGTTATACACCCTGTTGATAATATGGTTCTACCAGGGTGGCTTGTTTCTTTGAGTTACTTCTGTACTTCTTCCTGGTGGGTGCAGCTGCCTCTATTCACCTATTAACATGCTTGTATAGGATTTTGGTGAACAGTTCCATATAGGCAACAGTGTTCTCAGGGTTTATGGAGGCTTGACATTTTGCCAGGTTATCATTTAATAGCAGGAAGTTAGGCTTAGAGTGGTTCCCAAATATTCCACTGTTAGCCAAGGTTACGGTTGTATTTTTACTTCAAAGAAAACCATTTTGTGATCTGATCTTACATAGAAGATATTACACTAGGGGATGTGCAACACTCTCCCATATTAGTGAGTACCAGATTCATTATGGTTGCACCCCTGGTCAGTGTACTGATAATCTGGCACAGAGATTTTGTGTTTATAAACTCTAGGAATCTCTGCTCCTGCAAGTTTGGTGTCCATATGTGATTCACAGTTAATAGTGAAGTAATTAAAGTTGCCTGTGTATATGGTATTGGGTTTGATGGTGAGTGTATCCACTAAGTTTAAATGCATGGTATGGGTTTCCTGGTTCATAGAGAGGGACCTTTAGCTTGCAAGGAAGTGGTACTGGATTCTTCATATGGTGATGTGAACTTTGAGAAGCTCAAGTGCATTATTCTCTTTCACCAGCCTTGAGGTATATTTATTTTTGATGTAAATCGAGACACCGCCACCTTTAATCCCTGTCTGTGTAGTAGCTGGTCTAAATGTGTGGAAGGCATTATAACCTAGCACTGTCTGTGTACTCTCCACAGCTTTAAACCATGTCTCTCCATGACCGCACAGATGTCAGCATTTTCTAGGGTGAAGTGGGCTTCTAGGGAGTAGAGTTTTTTGTTTAGACAGCTAGCATTGAACAGCAACACCTTTAGATTTTCTTGGTTTTGATTTGCTATGTTGGAAGTACTTTCAGTTTGGCATTGCCTAAAAAGGCACTATGTGGAAGGACAATTTTTTAGCTAATATTTGAAAGCTTAGAGGGGAGAGGTGCAGGCCATCCCTGGCAACGCAGTGTGGTCTGTTTAAACATTTGTTCCATGCTGAGAAATATTGCACCCCCTTAGAATGGCACCGGAAACTAAGTAAATTATTAAAGTCAGCCGTCATTTCTTCATATTGTGACATCATTCTTGGTGTGGGTAAAATGCTGCTCAATGATAGGCTCATACCAGCCTGGGACACGCATTGCAAGAACTCCATGACGTCTCTAGGTTTACCTTTACAACACCGAATCGCACTGGTGCGATTGCTCATATGAGCAAATCGTAACCATGAAAATCAAAACCTCAACAGTTTTAAATGTTTGAAAATCAGCAAATGGAAAAGCAGATTCACTGATTTTCAAACATAAATGTTGAAAAAAATTTAATGAAGTGTAAAGCAGGGGGGCAAGCTGCCCTGCACCCCCCACTTTAATATTCTAACTCCGAGATCGCACTACAGTGGGGAAAGGGACCATTTTCCGATCCCTACTATAGTGCAATCCGCCCCAAAATGCCGAATGTGCAATGAGCGAATGTCACTGTGCATTTGCTCATTGCACATTTGAACCTTTTTCCATTCAGCATTTGCAAACTTTGCAAACGTCCTTTCGCACATCTGCTGTTCGCCCGTGTGCAAAACGCACACATGAAAGTAAACCCGTTTCTCATATATATATATATATCTATATATATATATCTATATATATATATATATATATATAGATAGATATATATATATATATATATATATATATATATATATATCCGTGTATGTAATGTACATAACTATATATATATATATATATATATCTGTATATATATATATATATATATATATATATATATATCTGTATATATATATATCTGTATATATATATATCTATATATATATCTGTATATATATGTATATATGTATATATAGATATATAGGGGGGAGTGTATGTATAAGTATGTGTGTGTGTGTGTGTGTGTGTGTGTGTGTGTGTGTGTGTGTGTATACATGTATAGCGGTATGCATGTACTTATCTTCCTGTTTGCTGCAGGGAATGTGGGGGGTGGAAATCATCTTTCTTTTGCTGTTGTTTTGGAAGCAGGCTACAAAAAGTTATGTAAAATCTGTAGGCAGAACTTGATAGGGTGGAACTTTAAAAATAGATCTATTACCACCTGTAACATGATATTCTATAACAATGTAATAACAGCTATGAATGAAAAATTGTGCCGTGATGCAATTTATATAGATTTAACATCAGCATTTGACAGGTATACACAAAACACTGATCAGTAAATTAGTACCACTAGGTATCGATGTACTCTTGATAAGATGGATAGCTGCATGGTTTACAAATAGGACATGGCAAGTATCATACCGCAACTGGACAGGTGAAATCCTTGGTTACAGTCAGGGTGTCCCACAGGGCTCTGTCCTAGGCCCTTACTTGTTTAGATTGTATCTTGCAGACCTAACTTTTTCATCTGAGGTGTTCTACAGTCTATATGCAGACAATCTGAAATTGGGTAAACTGATTACAAGACACATAAGGCATGTCTGCAAAATAACTTGACTAAATTGACCATTTGTGCACAGGAGAATAATATGCTGATAAATACATCAAAAAATAAGCATGTGTGAATTGAGACATAAATTGAAAGGTCAATATTTAATACATCACACAGTGATTGAAACTGTAGACCTATTTAAGGACCTGGGTATTTGGCTGGATTCAGCTATGAGTTTTTCGAATCATATCAGCCAGTTGGTTAATGATAGTTATAGAACTATAGGTTGTATAAAAAGATTTATAAAATCTAGGAAATCAAAAATGATTAAGTCATTGTTAGTTACATTAGACCCAAACTTGAGTATGGAATAACAATATGGAAACCTTACAAGAAAACAAGCATGAGTAAATTGGAAAGAGTACAGTGCAAGTATACCAGGGGCATCCGTGGATGTGAAAATTTAAGTTATTATGAAATACTATAATATCTGAAATTGTACAGCATCTCTTACAGATGATCTAAGAGGAGATCTTATTCAGGTATACAGGGTATTTAGAGACCACTACCTCTGGGAATGTTTGCGGTTATCAAAAAGTACTAGAGAATCATCAGACAACCTATATAGAAGATTCTATAGGAAGGATAAGTGTACTAATTGGCTCTCTGACAAGAGTAGTTGATGAATGGAACAGACTTGCATTAAAGCAAGTACTAGTTTAGATATTTTTAAGAACAGCCTGCACATTTATTATGGAAACAAGTGTTTTTTGGTATATTGGCAAGCTAAAAGGGCAGTAATGCCCGTGCTTGAAAATTTTGTATGTATGTTAGTCACAAATAGGGCTGGCACCAAAAGTCAGACAGAGGAGCTGCTATTGTAGTGCCTTAGTGGAATTAAAAGAGCTAGTTATGGACCAGCATTTTGAGATGTTTTTGAGAGTTCTGTTTTAAGTCATGAACTGAGGTTTTCTAAATTAGAAAGTGTTCCACAACACAGTGTGTAATTGCTCATTAGGTTGTGTAATGTTGTTCTTGATGTCTTAGTCTGACACAGAATCAGATGTCCTTCTTTTCAATGTTGCGGTATTCTTTACATGTGGGAAGTCCTCCGCCCAAACGACCTAACTTTTGGCCAGCATTTAGCTACTGCAAGGTATGTGGGACGTAGCACATATTTGCTGACAACGTCGGCCATAAAAGGACATCTGCACGTACAATCCTCAGAACTTTTTTGATGCCATTTAAAACGTTTGACTTGTACGTCTGTCTGCTGCCAGCTTTCAGATAAGTACCCCATTGGGGATTTATTTATTTGCTACTGCCTATTGTATTTGGTTCATGTCATCCAGGAAGGGCAAGTGTAGGTGTGGAAGGCAGGTTCCAAATAAAGATAGCAATGATCTTTGTCTTTTGTGCTTAGGCCCCATTTACAACCACCGTTCTTGTTCCATTTGTCAGGTCTTTGTTCTTAAAACTTTGCGTAGCCAACTTTAGGCTTTAAATTTCTATTTAGAAAATCACTGACTTAAACATCTGGCTAAGGATGTTATGGAGGGTTCTGGGGGGGGGGGGTCCTTCGGCTGAGCCGATTTTGAAGAGGAAGGCTAGCAAGCCTATGCCTAAATCCTCTTCAGCTGCGCCTCTTGCCACCTACATATCCCTTGAGGTTGGCGTGGACTTGGTGTTATGTTTGGAAGATTGGTCTGGTTTCTCAGTGGGTACATCACTGGAAGCCAGTAAGGAATCTGACCTAGGCAAGTCCTCAGAGGCAGTGCAGACATCTGTTTCAGACGGTCAAGGGGAACCACAGTTCCTTGTGCTTGAGGGCTGTAGGGATGTACCTTCTACTCCAGTTAGGGACAGATTCCAGAGTCTGTGTCGGACTGTAGGTCTACCTCGGTACTTCTACATCTCCTCATACAGAAATGCATATTAAGAAAAAACAGACTAGACACTCTCAAACCCCTTCTCCCGCTCAGTCTGACTAGGATACTTTCTCTTGGGGTTTGATTACGGCTTTGATGGCTTTGAAGCCTCCTTCAGCTGCTTCTGTTCCTTGTTTTACATCTTCTCCTGTTCAAAGAGTTAGGGAATAGGTACTTTCTGATGATGATGACTCTTCCTCTGATGAGGATTCCCTAGCATGTTCTACAGAAATTACTTCTCTTTTACAATATTCCTCTCCAGAGGAGGAGTCCAGTGGGGGGATTTCCTTGTAGAAGAGATTTCTTTTGAAGAAACAGTTAAAATGAGGGAATTTTTCAAATAGCATTGTTCACAGATTTCTCAAGAGCAAAAAAAAGTATTTTTACCTTGTACAAATGGAACTTCCTTCTCCTTCAGCTGTGCCTCCAGTTTTGCCAGCTTTTCTGGGCATTTTCAATTCTTCTTCCAAGACCCCTTACTCTCAGGCTCCTGTTCCTAAGAGGCCAGACAGATTCTACAAGGTGACTGATGGATGGCAAGTTCCTGTACGTGTCCTTCAGCTGATCCAGCTCTTGTTTCCATTGGTGCGGACAGGTCTTCCCGGTTGACCCTTCCCCTAAACCACTTCCCTCTGGTAAGGAGAGTAAAATTCTGGAAAGGCTTGGTAAGAAAGTTTATACTACTACTACTTCTTTAGCTGTCTGAACTATGAATTACCAGACTCGTATGTCAAGGTATTCATTGGCTCTACTTTCTCAGGTCTCTCATCCTTTTGCTCAACTTCCGGATTCTGACATTAAACTCAGGCTCTCTCTCTCTTTCAGCAACTTCTTTTCAAGTAGCTAGACATTCTGTTAAATGCAGTTATGATGTGATTGGGGCATCCTCCAGAGCATCTGGTTCTTTACTTAAAAGGCATTCTTGGTTGAGACTTCACCCATTGCCAAATGACATTAAAGCAAAACTATTAGATGCACATCTAGATGAATCTGTCCTTTGGTTCTGTGGCTGCAGACTTATTTAAGACCTTGCAAAAGAAGGGAAAGGAACTTCAAGATTTGAAGCATCTTTTTGTTCCTCCTCTTCCAAAGTTCGACAGGAATTTTCCTACTAAGACATCCTTTGTTAGAAGACCAGCATGCTAGTCTTCTTCTAGACCGAAAAAAGACTGCTAGCAGACCTCCACAATGTAAATCTACTACTTTTAGACTTTCCTCCCAGCAGTCCATTCCAGCCAAGCCTAGCTCTGTGTGACTACCAGACTCTTCCAAGTCTTACCCCTCTCTGTCTTCATCTCTCTCTCACTCTCTCTCTCTTTCAGCTTAGGCAAGGAATCACTCAGGATTCCTGGGTTCTGTCTAACATACAACAGGGATATTTCATGACTTGGAAAAATCTCCCTCCCTTCATGGCAGTTCCACAGCCACCTTCAAATCAATTAGATTTGTTTCCAAAGGTTCTAAGACAGTTACTTTCTCAAGGCACAATTCATCAGGTGCCAATGGATCAGAGAGCCGGAGGGATTTATTTGAGAATGTTTCTTGTTCCCAGAAAAGATGGTCCCTGGAGACTAGTTTGAGTTTTTCCCACTTAAACACTTTTAGAAAAGTGCCATCTTTCTGCATGCTGTCCTTACAGGTTCTGTTTCTTCTAATTCCTCCTCAGTTTTACATGGGCTTTATAGATCTCAAAGATGCTTATCTTCATATTTCCATCCATCCTTTTAACAGGAAATTTCTACATTTCTCTGCAGATTCTTTGCACTTTCAGTTCTCTGCCTTGCCTTTTGGACTTTCAACTGCCCCAAGGGTATTCGCAAAGTTCTTGGCACCTGTGATTGCTTTCCTAAGGGTCAAAGGTATTTAGATATATCCATACTTGGAAGATCTTCTTTTTCTGGCTCTTCTTTCAGAACAGCTGACTCAGAATCGGCAGTTTGCCATTCTTTTCCTACAAAGTCTGGGGTTCACCATAAATTTCAAAAAATCATCTCTGTTCCCTTCACAATACCACATTTTTTCTAGGGTGCAGGTTCAGAACAGACCTTATGATGTTTTTTCTTCCAACAGACAAAGTTCACTCCCTCATTGTCTTCTTAAAGGACAGTGCAGTGGTGCAGAGGTTGCATTGTCGTCTCACGGTGCGAGGATGTTCTTTGTGTTTCACTGTTGCAGTCGTCATACTTGGGTTATCTGCCTGCAGGTAGCCCTCGAGTCGTCCCGAATACCAGAGTCTTGGGATTTCTGCGTTGGATGCTGTTGCCTCTTCCATGACGTCAGGTGGTCAGGGATATAGAACATGCATCCGACACCATTACATCAGTTTTTCTTGCCGCGTGGGAGCCCGAAGCAGAAGCAGTTCACAAGTGCCGGTCAGCCACTACCTGAAAGTTTTTTCAGATTTCAAACCTGAAGTCTTCTAAAGCTAAGTACCCCATTGGGGATCCTTTTTTCTTGCTCTAACCAATGTCAGAAAAAGTTAACAATTGTCTTGCCTGTGGAAAGCAAATACCTCACAGAGATTTTCATTCTTACTGCGTCATCTGTTTAGGCCCAGACCAAAACGTTCCTCACTGTAGGTTTTGTGCCTTGTTTAATGCCCAAACTATTCGTCATCAGGCTATCTTTGTTGCTAAATTATTTTGCTCTCGTTCTCCATTTTCCAAAATGGCTTCCATAAGCCATCTGACTGTCTATCTTCTGAAAAAACGTAAGGATAAAAACAGAGACAGACCGCATATATCCAAATCTGCCAACGACAACGCTTCCGTTAAACTAATCGCCAGTTCGCCGGTACTCAGTAAGGCGCTTTCGCAGACCCTGATACCCGCTTTTACAGATTCGTAGGCCTCTGCTGAGACCCATTCATAGTCCAGTATGCCGAGAGATGCTTCTTCGTCTATGGAACCTGCAGATGTCTCTACCTTGGGTGGGTCTGGAGCCGCTGTGCAGGCAGTGGCTTCTGAGGGTGTATTCAGACCTTCCAATGTTCGCATTGAACCGACAGCTTCAATTTCGACTAAAAATACCAAGTTTCTCAGGCCCAGAGTTCCCACTGCGCCTTGAAAAACGATGACCAAAGCAAATGCTCAAGCTCCCTTGCCACAGAAATAAATGCTTAGAATGGCTGAAGACCTTATAACTTTAATTAGGGGAAGCCAGCCTTCCCCCTTTAAAAGACAAAGAATTGATTTTCCTTCTGATTCTACAGACCACGAGTCCAATGATTCTGATCCATCTGATTACCAGGACATACCCTTATCTACCTATGAGGATTCAGATGCAGAGGATTCCTTTCCCTCTGCCTTCCCTCCAGAAGACTTTTCTTTTGGTGAAACCTTGCATACTTTGAGAGCATTTCCACTGGGAATGCCAGGACTACCCTCAGTCCAAAAAGAGAGTCAGAGAATTTTTAGACTTGCCTCAGCACAGGCCTGTAGCTATACCCCTGTCCTGGACATTGTAGATGATGTCTTCATGGAATCCATTCTTACTCCTGATACTTTACCACCAGCTCCCAGAAAGCCTGACAGGTACTGCAGAGAGTACCTGACTCTCACAAATTTCTCTTTAAGAATCCCACTGCGGATCCAGAGACTATTTCCCAGAGACCTAAAGGCATTAAGGCTACTACAGCCAAAAACCCTACCCCTTCGGACAAGGATTCTAGAGCTTTAGACAGATGGGATAAGAAGGTATGTACCTCTGTAATTCTTGCCATCAGGGCTTTGAATTGCCAGTTTCACATGTTTAAGTACCAGCAGCATATTATGGAACTAATTAAACAAAAAATGCTGTTGCTTCCAGATTGTACAGAAAAAGATTTACAACAGTTAATACATTCTGCAAACCAAGTTAGTAAACATACTTTGCAGTGTGGTTTTGATGCCTTAGAAGCATCTTGCAGGGCTGCTGTCACTGGGTCTGTACTGAGAAGGCATGCTTGGCTGAAGGAGCAAATCTTGCCAGACCATGTCAAAGCAAAATTACTAGATTGTCCATTAAACCAGGAAAAGCTGTTTGGCACAAAAGCAGAAGTAGTTCTTAAAAAAAATGGAGGTGCAGCCACCTAGATTCAGTAGGCATTGGCCTTCTAAAAACTGGTCCTTTCCAGTCCCTCTCAGGCATTCTCAGTCCAAACCCAGGGGCAACAGGCCACCAAGACTACAGTCTCAGGGTATGCAGAGATCTAAATAATGGAGTGCTCCCTCCTCTAAAGCAGGGAGTGGTAAGCCACTCCCTTATGGAAAAAGTTCACAATGACTTGTCTATCTTCCTTCCCAGCAAAGCACAACTACTTATACCCCTAGGAGGAAAACTCGCCCTGCATGTACAAAACTGAATGTCCATTACCCAGGACCGATGGGTCCTAAACATTGTATCCCAGCGATATAGATTCTACTTCCACTCACTGCCAACCCCAAGCGTGTTGCCAGACCTTCCTCCAAACCAGTGGGCAGAGGCTCAAAAGCAAGTACTTTCTCTTCTCAATATCAGGGTTATTCAACCTGTACATATAGAGCAAAGGGGACAGGGTTTCTACTCCAGACTATTCCTGGTGCCCATAAAAGAAGGCTCTTGGCACCCTATCCTAGATCTGTCAATTCCCAACACCTTCCTGCTGGTCCCAAAATTCAAAATGTTGACTCTGCAAACAGCTTCTTCCTGTGCTAGCCAAAAATGCCTGGCTAGTCACCCTAGACTTAAAAGAAGCTTATCTGCACATCCCCATAAGGGAATCTTGCAGGAAATATCTATGTTTCCTGGCAAGCTCATTCTCTGCACTTCCCTTTGGCTTATCTACTGCACCCAGAGTATTCACAAAGTGCCAGGCTCCAGCCATTGCATACTGCAGGCAGAGAAATATTCAAATTTACCCATACTTGTATGATTGCCTGATTCAGGTGGACAGTCAGGAATTGCTACTTCAGCACCTGGCATTTGTAAAGAGACTTCTGACTTCTCTGGGGTACTCCATCAACAGAAAGAAATCACAACTGGTGCCCAACCAAAAGATTGTATTCCTGGGAGCAAGCTTGAACACAACTTCCCAGAATGGCATTCCTCACTCCAGACAAACATGCTTATTTGACAAACTGCTTCAAACTAATGGCCACCAAAACCCAGCTATCTGCAAGAAAAATACTGCAAGCCCTAGGGTTCATGGCCTCATGCATTCTACTAATTCCATATGCAAGACTGCATATGAGGAAACTTCAGTGGTACTTAAGTCTCTAGAGTCGACATTCTCAGGACCTGGAAACACTGATTCCTATCATCCCTTGTCTAAGGGCAGAGTTCCTTTGGTGGGCAGAGGGATGCAACCACAACAAGGGACTTCCTTTCACTCAACCCCTCACCGTCCAAACCCTGCCAACAGACGCATCAAACTGTGCATGGGGGGGCTCACATGGCAGGTAAATGCACTCAAGGCAAATGGAGCCCAGAAGAAATTCCCCTGCATATCGATCAAAAAGAAAATGTTAGCTGTACAGAATGCTCTGACAGCCTTCAAATACCATATCCTTCCAGGACAACAACTGATAGACAAACACCACCACAGATATGTGGTACATAAGCAGGGGAGAACTCATTCCTACCCTCTCTGCAGGTTATGCATTGCTCTGTGGAACACACCCCTGAGCAACCAAGTGCACCTGCAAGCTTAATTCCTGCCAGGCAAACAAAATTCACTGGCAGACGACTTAAGCAGGAATCTACTGGACCCAAACGAGTGGAAGCTGGAACCAAACTCATTCAAACTTCTAATCCACAGGTGGACCTCTTTGCCTCCCCCCAAAACCATCAGTTGAGCAAATTTTGCACCAGAAATCCCTCACAGCCAAGTGTGGAAATTGGATGCCCTATCCTTTACATGGGAAAAACCTCTCAATTTATGCCTTTCCCCTCTGCCCCTCCTCTCAAAAGTACTACTCAAGATCAAACAAGACAGGCCAAGGACAATCCTTATTGCCCCAGACTGGCCACGCCAGCACTGGTACCCACTCCTATGCAGTCTGACAGCAGTGCCACCCTGGCACCTACATCAGACCCCCTCCCTGATGTCCCAGCAGGAGGGACAGATTTTGCGTCCACAGCTGCAAACCCTGAACCTTGCAGCCTGGCTTATCCCCTGAAATACACCACCAGCAACCCTCAACAAACAGGTGCTGGATGTCATCCTTGAGACCAGAAGGCCTATTACTAGGATATCCTATTCAGAAAAGTGGAAAAGATATTGTTCTTGGAGCCATTCTCAAGGAAAGGACACAGCTGTGCCCACCTTACCTCAAATCCTAGATTGCCTACCCAGAGCTACTCCACAAAGGCCTATCCTCATCAATTAAAATTCATGCTTCTGCCATCTCAGCTCACTACAATACTGAGCCACCTCTGTTTTCTCACCCTCTCATCAAACAGCTCCTGAGAGGAACTAACAATTTAAGGCCCCCAAGGAGAGCTCCCACCCCTGTCTGGGACCTTAACTTTGTACTAGAGATGCTCACACTTCCCCCTTTTTGAGCCTGCTGCTACAACACAGTTAAAATTCCTCTCTTGGAAAACAGCCTTACTTCTAGCCATCACTTCAGCAAGAAGTGTGTCTGAGTTACAGGCACTAATGGCTGTGGAACCCTTCATTATTTTCCACAAGGACAGGGTTTCCCTCGGGACTAACCCATCATTTATGCCCAAGGTGCTGTCCATTGCGGCTTTAAACCAATCCATCCATTTACCAACCTTTTTCCCTAATCCTCAGAATAAACGTGAAAGGATTCTGCACTCCTTGGATGTGCACAGACAGCTCAGTTTCTACCTTGACAGAACTAAACCCTTCAGAAAATCTGACCAGCTGCTAGTCAGCTTTGCTACAGGGGCACAGGGCAAGGCCATTTCAAAGCAAACCATTTCCAGATGGATAGCACACTGCATCCATTTTTGCTACAAACACCATGGAAAACCTACCCCACAGGGGATAAGAACTCTTTCCACTACAGTTACCTCAACCTCTGCAGCATTCCTCAGAGGAGTCCCTACCAGGGACATCCTGGAAGCTGCAACCTGAATTTCTGTACACACCTTCACCAAGCATTACCACTTACCTATTTTTTCTTAATCCAAAGCTGGAATTGCCACAGCAGTCTTACAAGGCCTGCTAGCCAGCCCCTTCCTCAGCTTTTGGGAATCAACCCAAGTCTGATGACTGCAACAGTGAAAAACAAAGAACATAGTACAGATGATGTCCTTCAAGGATGCATTTACAGTCATCACATATGGGTTGTCCTGCCTCAGGCAGCCCCTCGGTCGGCCGGATTCCAAAGTCTGGGTCCGGCGTCGGCTGATGTTGCCCCTTCCCCGACGTCAGAGCGCCTGGGGTATAAAAGCGTCAGCCGACGCCATCTTCCTCAGTCTTTCTTGCCGCGTGGTGCCCGAAGCAGAAGCAGTTCGCAAGTGCCGGTCGGCCAGCTCCTGTAATTCAGCTAAACCGAAGACTTCAAAAGCTAAGTACCCCGTTGGGGACTCTTTCTTGCCTCAGCCGATGTCAGATAAAATTAATAATTGCTTAACTTGTGGGAAACAAATACCTCATAAGGATTTCCACTCTTACTGCCTACCTTGCCTAGGCCCAGACCACGACGTCTCGGCCTGTTCCGCCTGTGCTTCCTTCAACCGACGCACTCTAAGACGTCGGTCGGAGTTTGCAGAGGAATTTTTTGGGGCTAGTTTTGCTTACAAAATGCCGTCGGAGACTCTGACTTCACATTTAATACAGAAACGGAAGGACAAGGACCGACACACGCGGTCCGCGGTTTCGGATGAAACCACGGCCAGGCCTACCGAGAGTGTCTCGGTCTCGGCTGAAACAGAGTCCTTGGTACTACCGTCCACCGAAACCGTACAACCAACAACCTCGGCCCCGGAGGCCACTACTGTATTGGTTGTTGAATCTCCATTGGAATCTGGTGTCCAGGAACCTTCCGACACCATTCCCTTAGACAAAACTACACCAGCACATGGTGCAGCCAGGCCTCCTGCATAAATGTCTATTAAGGCATTTTCTAGGGCTAAAACTGCTAAACACTCAAAATCTGTGCCTCCCAGGGTTATCCCTCAGGGACCCACTACAGGTTCTCAGATCCTTAGTCTAGCAGAGGACCTTATTTCATTAATTAGGGGCTCTCAGCCTCATCCGGACAGGGGCTCTCAACCTCCTACAGAAAAAAGGCCCAGGGTTGAGCCCTCTGATCCCCTCTCCTCAGATGAGGCCTCTGATGGCTCTGCTCTCTCGGACTACCAGGAGGAGGCTTTTCCGGACTACGAGGATTCAGATGCAGAGGAATCTATCCCTTCGGCCTCCCCTCCTGAAGAACTGTCTTTTGGGGAAACTCTGCACACTATGAGGGAGCATTTCCAATGGCAGGGCCAGGAATTCTCTGACTCCAGGAAGAGATTAAGGACCTTTTTGCATTTGCCTCAGCATAGACCTTTGGCTATTCCCCCTGTTTTGAATGTCATTGATGATGTGTACTCTGAATCTAGCACAACCCCTGACATCCTCCCTCCGGCTCCTGCCAAACCCGATAGGTACTACAAAAAATCCACTCCCCTCTGAAAGGGAGTCCAGGGCTTTAGAGCGATGGGGTAAAAAAGTGTATACTTCTGCTACCCTTTCTATGAGGGCTTTAAACTGTCAATTTCATATGATACAGTACCAAGAATATTTGTTAGATGAATTGCATAAAAAGCTGTCTTCACCTGAACCCCTAGATCGCAAATCACTTCAGGATCTGGTACATAACTCTCAACAGGTTAGCAACCATTTCTTGCAGTGTGGTTATGATGCATTGGAAGCTTCATGTAGGTTAGCTATGACAGGTGCAGTCATACGTAGACATGCTTGGCTGAAGGAACAATCTCTGCCAGACCATGTTAAAGCAAAGCTTCTGGATGCTCCACTGGAAAAGCAAAAGTTATTTGGCTCCACTGCTCAGGAGGTCTTAAAGAAATTTGAAGAAAAGGCAAAATCTGTACAAACAGTCAAAGATTTTATGCAAGTCCAACCACCAACATTCAGCAGAAATTGGCCTTCCAAGAACTGGTCCTTTCCAGACACAGACAGATTTCAGAGAGGCAAGAACAGGCGTGCCAGAGGTAGAGGGCAAGCTAGAGGCTCCTACAGAGGACGTCAATGGCAGCATCCCAACCAGAGAGGTAGTGCAGGGCCTACAACTGCTGCACAAGGACAGACTCATTGACTTTACTTTGACACCGCCAACCAGGGCTCAATTGGAAGCACCTTTGGGCGGAAAGCTTTCCTTATTTTTAGAAAATTGGCACATTATTACAAGGGACAAATGGACACTACAAATAATAGACAAAGGATACAGGTTCATTTCCACACATTACCGAAAAGAAAAGGCATGCCAGACCTGCCACCAAATCAAAGGGCAGAGGCTTTGAAACAAATCTCCAACTTAATGAAAATGAAAGCAATAGAAAAGGTTCCTCTTGCAGAACAAGGCCAAGGATTTTATTCCAGACTCTTCCTTGTTCCAAGAAAAGAAAAGCAATGGAGGCCTATTCTCGACTTGTCCGCACTAAATACTTATCTCATTGTGCCAAAATTCAAAATGCTGACTCTACAGCAACTCCTTCCCATGCTGGGGAAGGGGTCTTGGCTGGTAACTCTGGACCTCAAGGAGGCATACCTGCATGTCCCTATCAGACAAAGCTGCAGAAGACACCTCAGATTTCTTGCAGGTTCAGAGCATTATCAATTCTCAGCATTGCCCTTTGGCTTATCTACTGCACCCAGAGTATTCACGAAATGCCTGGCATCAGTAATTGCACACTGCAGACTTCAGGGGATGCAAATATACCCGTATCTGGACGACTGCCTTATACAAGCGGACAGCCAACAAATTTTGGTTAAAACACTTGAATTATGCCATCTATCTTCTTTAGGCCTTGGGATATACAGTCAACATTCACAAGTCAAGACTTGTACCATCCCAAAGAATAACTTTTCTGGGTGCGGATCTAGACACAACCACCCAAATGGCTTTCCTCACAGAAGAAAAACAAAACCAACTACCGGATTACTTCAAAAACCTGTCAAGACAAACACAGCTGACTGCAAGGAAAATCCTGCAGGCCCTGGGTTACATGGCTTCTTGCATTCTTCTGATTCCTCAAGCAAGGCTACATATGAGGAAACTCCAATGGTACCTAAGGAGTTTATGGACTCAGCACAGTCACAGCTTGGAAACTTTGATACCACTCATCCCATGCCTTCAAAGGGAATTTCTGTGGTGGGCTCAAGCAAGCCAGTCAAACAGGCTGTTGCCCTTCAGCAAACCAATAGCCAGCCAAACCGTTACAACGGACGCTTCAGACCACAGATGGGGAGCACACATGGAAGGAAGATGCATTCAAGGACTATGGTCACAAAAAGAGCTACGCATGCACATAAACCAAAAGGAAATGCTGGCAGTGATGCATGCAATCGAGGCCTTCAAGTTATTTCTACATCAAGGCCACCTGCTAATAAGGACAGACAACACTACAGTTATGTGGTACATAAACAAGCAAGGAGGCACCCATTCCTACCATCTTTGCAGACTGGCAATGAATCTATGGGAACTTTCCCTGACTCTCAATATACAGCTGCAATCCCAGTTTGTACCAGGAAAGGACAATATACTGGCGGACAGCTTAAGCAGGAACATCATGGATGCACACGAATGGATGCTGCACCCAGACATCTTCCATCAGATAACACAGTCATGGGGGAGACCGGACATAGACCTCTTTGCCTCCCCACACAATCATCAGCTGGACAAATTCTGCACAAGGACATACCACCCACAAGCATGGAAAGTGGATGCCCTCTCTTTCAGCTGGAGAGCTCTAACAGTGTATGCATTCCCACCTCTTCCATTAATGACCAAGGTCTTACTGAAGATCAGGGCAGAGCAGCCAAGAGTGATTCTGATAGCTCTGGACTGGCCAAGACAGCACTGGTACCCATTGCTAAAGAGCATGTCATGGACAAAACCATGGCTTCTGCCACAATGGCCGCTTCTCCTGACACAGCACAATTACAAAACTCTGCATTCCAACCTGAAAACATTACAGCTAGCTGCCTGGAAAATACCTTGACTCATCACCAGGATAAGCTATCCAAGAGAGTGAAGGATATCATCATGGAAGCTCGCAGGCCTTCCACACAGGCCTTCCACACGAAAGGCATACTCAGCAAAATGGAAAAGATTTTACACCTGGAGCACCTCAAAGGGCCTAGATGCAACAGTTATGAACATGGCGCATATCCTGGAATATTTAGCAGAAATGCTCCACAATGGCCTGTCTTACTCTTCCATTAAAACTCATGCTTCAGCAATTTCAGCAGAGTACAATACTGATCCACCTGTCTTCTCTCATCCTCTGCTAAGACAGTTTCTAAGAGGAATTAAAAACATCAATCCTCCAAGGAAACCACCACTGCCTACTTGGGACCTTAACTTCGTGTTGGAAAAACTAACACTGCCTCCCTTTGAACCAGCAGCATCTGCAGAACTACAGTTCCTCTCTTGGAAGACTGCCTTCCTTCTGGCCATAACCTCAGCAAGAAGAGTATCTGAGTTACAGGCCCTCATGGCAGTACAGCCATTTCTTATTTTTCATCAAGACAGAGTCTCATTGAGAACCAATCCTTCATTTATGCCAAAGGTGGTATCTAGGGTCTCATTAAACCAAGCTATTCACCTGCCTACCTTCTTTCCAAATCCACAAAACAAAGGGGAAAAGCTTCTGCACACCCTGGGCATACACAGACCGTTGCGCTACTACTTGGACAGAACTAAAAATTACAGAAAAACTGTCCAGTTGTTTGTAGCATATGCTGCTGGTGCACAAGGAAAAGCAATTTCAAAACAGACAATTTCAAAATGGATAGGGAATTGCATTAGTTTCTGTTACTCCTTTCATGGAAAAACTGTGCCAGCTAACATTAGACCTCATTCGACCAGAGCCACAGCCACCTCCACAGCCTTCTTAAGAGGGGTGGCTACCAAGGACATTTTAGAAGCTGCTACATGGAGCTCCGTGCATACATTTTCCAAGCATTACAACTTACCTTTATATTCCAGATCCAGAGCAGGCTTTGCTATGGCAGTCCTGCAGGGCATTTTAGCTACACCATCCTTTACATAGATCCTCCTCCCCCAGATTGGCTATGGTATTCTACCCATATGTGATGACTGCAGATGCATCCTTGAAGGACATAGTACAGTTTTGTACCTACCATAAATGTAGATGTCCGATAGGTATGCATCTGCAGTCAGGTTTACCCTCCCTCCTTCCCCTCTGTGGTATTTCTTGGGTACATTCCCCTCTCATAGCTAGCTGGGGTTATCTATTATGGTGTATTTGTTTTTACATATGTATATATTTTTGTGCATGTTTGGAATTTATTGCATTTCTCCAAATTTAGCCTTCCTTAGAGGGCACCTGGCATCTGGGGCAAGTAAAACTGAGGAAGATGGCGTCGGCTGACGCTTTTATACCCCAGGTGCTCTGACGTCAGGGAAGGGGCAACATCAGCCGACGCCGGACCCAGACTTTGGAATCCGGCCGACCGAAGGGCTGCCTGAGGCAGGACAACCCATATGTGATGACTGCAGATGCATACCTATCGGACATCTACATTTATGGTAGGTACAAAACTGTACTTTCTTCTTGTTTCACTGTTGCAGTCATTACATTTGGGGTAATCTGCTGGCAGGTTGCCCTCAGTCGGCCTGAATTCCAAAGTCTTGGGTCCTGCGTCAGTTGCTGTCTCTTCTTCCATGACGTCAGGTCATCAGGGGTATAAAACATGCAGCCAACACCATTTTCTTTAGTCTTTCTTGCCGAGCGGTGCCCGAAGCAGAAGCATTTTGCAAGTGCTCGTCGGCCAACTACTGAAATATTCGAGTTTGAGTTTAAGAACCGAAGTCTTCGCTAAAGCTAAGTACCCCGTTGGGGAAAATTTTTTCTTGCTCCATACCTATGTCAGAAAAAGTTAATAATTGTATTACTTGTGGGCAGCAAATACCTCATAAGGATTTCCATTTATACTATATTCCTTGCCTAGGCCCTGATCACAACGTGCCTGGCTGTCGGTTTTGTGCTAGATTTAACCAACGCAATATTAAGCGTCGGTATATTTTTGCCTCAAAGTATTTTGGAAACAGATTTAACTACCCAGAAATATCGTCGGATAGCAATCCGACTACAGGAGTACTTAAAAAACACAAAGAAAAGGACAGAGAAAGGCAGTCGAGATCCAAACCCGACGACGAAGCTTCTCCTAAGCTAGTCGCTGGTTCACCGGTACTCGGTGAGGTGCTTTCGCAGCCCCTGATCCGCTGCTTTTGAGTCGCAGGCCTCTACCGACACCCATGTGGAGTCTGGCATGCCTCAAGATACTCAAGGTATTGGACCGACAGATGTATCTCCCTTGGATGGGCGCTGAGCAGGCACCGGCTTCTGAGGGTGCATTCAGACCTCAACATTTGTATATAAAACCGACGACGGCTGCAAAACCAAAGACAAAAACTTCTAAAACTAAAAAACTGACGCATGAGCCACTTGCACAGGCCTCTATGCTTAAAAAACAGATGATCAAAATGGCTGAAGACTTTATTACCTTGATCAGGGTTACCCATCCCCTTCCAGATAAGAAGCCTAGACAAGACACTGATTATGAATCTTCAGATCAGGTTTCTATACCTCCCTATGAGGATTCTGATGCAGAGGAGTCTATACCATCTGCATCTCCTCCTGAGGATTATTCATTTGGAGAAACCTTGCTTACTTTGAGGGAGCATTTTCACTGGGAGAGTCAAGATTTCTCAGAATCAAAAAATAGGCTTAGGGATTTCCTTCTTCTCCCTCAGCACAGGCCTTTAGCCATTCCCCCTGTTTTAGACATTATGGATGATATGTTTTCGGAGTCAAGCTTGACCCCTGACTCCTTACCTCCAGCTCCCAGTAAGCCTGACAGATATTACAGGGTCCTTGACTCGCATACATTTTTATTTAGAAACCCTGCTGCTGATCATCAATGTATCTGACCCGACACTTGCAGCAGCTGGAGAGGCCACAAAAGTTCCTCACCAAAAGGATAAAGGGTCTCAAAAATCTGTCCTATGCTGCCCGACTGAAAGAACTCCAGCTCTATTCAGTCGCTTACTGCTTGCTCAGAGGTGACCTTTGCCTAACATACAAGGCCATGTCAAACCCAGATTTGATGAATATGCTTCACCTCAAAAAATCTAGATCCATCAGAGCCACAAGGGCGGGAGACTTAAACCTCGACACGGCTATTAATAGGACGTGCTGGAGGGATAGATTCATCACCCAAAGACTCCCTATGCTGTGGAACAAAATCCCGGTACATGTGAGGCAGAGCACCTCGCTGGCCTTGTTCAAGAGAAATCTTGACCAATGGATGGGAGATCGCAGATATACCCCAGGGATTACCTCAGTGTCACTGCTCGACAGAGGCACAGCAAAATAATGGGTATAGTTCCCCATACTAAAGGGGTGGCGTAAGCCACAAAACGATGGGCTAGGCTTGTAAATGCCCTCGGGCAGATAGCCTAGTATGAACCTATGAACCTATGAACCTATGAAACTATTTCACAGGGTCCAAAGGGAGTTAAGGCCTCAACAACAAAAAATCCTACCCCTCGACAGAGATTCAAGGGCACTGGACAGATGGGGAAAAAAGGTTTATAAATCTGCAACCTTGGCAATCAGGGCCTTAAACTGTCAATTTCATATACTTAAGTATCAACAACATGTTATGGGATTGCTGAAACAGAAAATTATGTTGATTTCTGAATGTGCAGAAAATAAAGAATTGCAGGAATTATTGCATGCAGCTGAACAGGTTGGAAAGCATACTGTACAATGTGGTTTTGACTCCTTGGAGGCCTCCTGCAGGGCCACAGTTACTGGATCTGTGATTAGGAGGCATGCCTGGCTAAAGGAATAACATTTGCCTGATAATGTTAAAGTTAAATTGCTAGATGCACCTTTACAGCATGATACTCTGGTATTAAGGCAGAAGAGGTTTTAAAGAAAATGGAAGACAAAGCAAAGTCTATGCAAACTGTTAAAGACTTCTTATAAGTGCAGCAGACACTGGCCTGCAAAAAATTGGTCCTTTCCTGTGTCAGACAGAGCTCCAAGGGGCAAATTTTATTTATTTTTATTTTACATTTGTTGACCGGGCTAGTCTATCTGAATATATGTCCATTTTCAGTAGAGGCCCGGGGAGAAAAGCTCCAGTAATTATTACAAGGTTTAAGAAGGCATTACAATAGAAGTAATAAATATAAAGCTAACAGTAAACCAAATAGTATTTTTTTTTCAGGAAATTGCAAATTACAATCTTAAAACCAAAAAATACATAAACTACAACCTACGTGATGTGCATATCACAATAATCATTACAATACAAAGAATCAAAACATAAATTTTAAAAGAAAAATGCTAAAGTGTAATGAGAGGTAAAGAAAAGCTGAAAGGGGTGTAGAGAGAAAAAATATGGAAGAAGAAAAGTAAAGAAAAGAAAACAGACTTGAGTCTAGTTAGTAGAAGGACATAGCCATTGCGCAATAGCAATTGCGCCCTAAGGGTTCCAGATACCAGGCGCAAGAATCATACAGGTCAAAGCAATGGGGCGCTTCTACCTCCAAATCTGGATAAGATAAAGCGCAAACCTATAGAAAACAGTCCCAGTGACTTCCCTCTGCCTACACCAAGCACTTATCTTTTGGCAGCACCCTTAGGGGGAAAATTAGCACTTTTTGCTCAAAATTGGCAGTTAGTAACCCAGGACAAGTGGGTACTAAACATAGTATCACAGGGATACAGATTCCATTTCCACACCCTGCCAATGGCAAATGGTTGGCCAGATCTGCCAAAAAATCAATGGGCAGAGGCACAGAAACAGGTTACGTCCCTCATGGATATGGGGGCCATTCAGCCAGTACTAGAAGAGGAAAAAGGACAAGGTTTTTACTCGACTGTTCTTGGTACCCAGAAAGGACAAGGCCTGGTGGCTAATACTGGATTTATCGATTTTGAACACGTATCCGGACATTCCAAAATTCAAAATGCTGACTTTGCAGCAGCTTCTGCCCATGCTGGGCAAGAATGCTTGGCTGGTGACGTTAGACCTAAAAGAGGCATACCTGCATGTTCCAATAAGACAATCGTGCAGAAGATAACTCAGATTCAAGGTTGGCTTAATGCATTACCAATTCTCTGCACTGCCCCTTTGGCTTATCTACTGTGCCCAAGGTCTTTACAAAGTGCCTGGCACCAGTAATTGCATTTTGCAGACAAAAGTATACAAATATACCCTTACTTGGACGACTGTCTCATTCAAGCAGAGAACAAGGACATTCTTCTTCAACATCTGGCGTTTGTGAAAAGACTTCTAACATGCCTAGCGTACACAATAAACGAAAAGAAATCACAACTGGTACCCTCTCAAAAGATAACATTCCTGGGTGCAAGCTTGAATACAACTGCCCAAATGGCTTACCTCACGCCAGACAAGCAAAGGCAACTGACTACTTACTTCAAACTGATGGCAACAAAAACCTAGTCTTCTGCAAGCCAAATTCTGCAGGCTTTGGGCTTCATGGCATCCTGCATCCTACTGATTCCATGTGCAAGACTGCATACGAGGAAACTTCAGTGGTACCTAAAAAGTTTATGGAGTCAACATTCTCACAGTCTGTAAACAATGATTCCTCTCATTCCCTGCCTACAGCAGGAGTTTCTATGGTGGGCAAAGGCATGTCACCAAAACATGGGATGGGCCTTTACTCTACTCTCTGCCAGCCAAACCCTAACAGATGCATCAGATTATGCTTGGGGGGCCCACATGGCAGGAAGATGCATTCAGGGCATATGGACCCCAAAACAAATGCATCTACATATCAACCAGAAAGAGATGCTAGCTGTTCAAAATGCCGTAACAGCCTTCAAGGACCTACTTCATCCAGGACAACTACTGGTAAAGATGGACAACACCACGGTCATGTGGTATATAAACAAGCAAGGGGGGGCACACACACATACCCCCTTTGCAGATTAGCCATGGCACTGTGGGACAGGGTGACCTACCAAATACATCTTCAAGCTCAATTCCTGCCAGGAAAGCAAAATACTCTGGCTGACAATTTAAGCAGAAACCTTATGGATCCTCACAAGTCGAAACTAAATCCACAAGTCTTCAGCATAACAGAGAGAAATGGGGGAGCCCAGACATAGATCTATTTGCCTCTCCTCAAAATTATCAATTGAAAAGATTCTGCACAAGGACTTATCACAGACAAGCATGGAAAGTGGACGCCCTATCCTTCAGTTGGAAAAAACCTATCAGTTTACGCCTTTCCTCCTCTGCCTCTTCTTCCCAAGGTCCTCCTAAAAGTCAGACAAGAGAAACCAAAGATGATACTAATTGTCCCGGACTGGCCCCGCCAATACTGGTACCCAATCCTAAGGAACTTGTCTCAATACCCAGCTTGGACCTTACCTCAAAGACTTCAACAAAACAGTCAGATCCTGCACAATCAACTCCAGGCACTGAACCTGGCAGCATGGCTGATCATGTAGTTATTCAAACAACACCTCTCAGTAAAGCTGTGATGGATGTCATTTTGGAAGCCAGAAGGCTTAGTACTAGAAATTCTTATGCTGATAAATGGAAGAGATTCTGTGCTTGGAATCAAGCACAAGGAACTGATACAGCAGAACCTAATATTCCTCAGATATTACAATACTTAACTGAGATGCTTGACAAAGGCCTAACTTTCTCTTCAATTAAAATCCATGCCTCTGCCATTTCAGCTCATTACAATACAGAGCCACCTATCTTTTCTCACCCTTTACTAAAGCAGTATCTTAGAGGAGCCAAAAATTTAAGGCCTCCTAGAAGATCACCAATGCCTGCATGGGACCTTGATTATGTGTTGGAAAAGCTCACCCTGCCTCCATTTGAACCAGCTGCTACCACTGATATAAAGTTCTTATCATAGAAAACAGCACTGCTACTAGCAATTACTTCAGCAAGAAGAGTTTCAGAGCTACAGGCCCTCATTGGCTGTAGAGCTTTTATCATATTCTACCCAGACAGGGTATCTCTGAGGACAAATCCTACATTTATGCCTAAGGTGGTTTCCAGTGTGGCTCTTAACCAAACAATTCATCTGCCAACCTTTTATCCAAATCCGCAGAATAAGGGAGAGAGAATTCTGCATTCCTTGGACGTACACAGACAGCTAAGATTCTACTTAAGCAGGACTAAAGCTCTAAGAAAAACTGAGCAATTACTAGTGACATATGCTGCAGGATCAGAAGGAAAGGCTATTTCAAAGCAGACAATTTCAAAGTGGATAAGCCACTGCATCCGTTTCTGCTACTTACACCATGGCAAACCTGTGCCAAAGGGCATTAGGTCTCATTCCTCCAGAGCTGCAGCTGCTTCAGCAGCCTTTTTCAGAGGAGTATCAACCAAAGACATTCTAGAGGCTGCTACTTGGAGTTCTGTTCACACCTTTACAAAGCATTATCATTTGCCTCTCTACTCTAAGTCCAGGGCAGGCTTTGCCACTGCAGTTCTGCAAGGCCTTATAGCCACACATAATGCTGTTTAGCTCCAGCCTCCCAACCGTATCTTTGGGATTCTACCCAAATGTAATGACTGCAACAGTGAAACACAAGTTGTGTACACTTACGATAAATGTAGATGTTCGAGTGAATTCACTGTTGCAGTCCAGGTTACCCTCCTGCCATCCCTCTGTCATTCTGGAGTTTATCTTTCCTTCTGTCTTCTACAGCCTATGTGGTCTGTTTGCTTGTAGATGAAGGTAAAGTTTATATTGATGCATGTACATTTATATATATATATTTTTTTGCTACCTTTTTGGGGGCACCTGAAATCTGGGGCAAGAAAAACTAAAGAAAATGGTGTCAGCTGCATGTTTTATACCCCTGACGACCTGACATGGAAGAAGAGATGGCAAGTGATGCAGGACCCAAGACTTTGGAATTCAGGCTGACTGAGGGCAACCTGCCAGCAGATAACCCCAAATGTAATGACTGCAGCAGTGAATACACTCGAACATCTACATTTTTGGTAAGTGTACACAACCGTACTTTCTCTGGCTCGATTCTCGGGCTGGGGTGCCTTTTGTGCAGAGTCTGCATGTCCTGCTTTCATGTGGGTTTCCACCGGGTGCTCTGTTTCCTCCCAGGTTACAATGACATGTGTCCGGAGTGTTTCTCCCCTGACCTCCACTGAAAATTGTCTTCCTTCCAAGTCAGACTTTTCTGGTAAGTAAATAAAATAATAAAAAAAAACCTTCTGTCTGTCTCCCTTCTCCATTATGGCCAAGGAGCTTTTGAGACTTTTAAGTTATATGGCATCCACAATTCCCATGCTGCCTCTTAGAAAACTCCCCATGAGAAAATTTCAGTGGCAACAGAAGTCAGTTTGGATACAGCATGCTCACTCTTTGGAGTTTGTGTTTCCCCTTCTCCCAAGGCTAAAAACAGAGTTTGGATTCAACAGCTTGCTCTTAATCTAGGATGTTCTCTTCACCTGCCTCAGCCAACTCAACAGCTATTGAGAGATGCCTCAGATGCAGGTTGAGGGGCAACATTTGGGTCAAAGAAGGTACAGGACCTTTGGTCTCTTTGTCAAAGGAAAGAGTACATCAACATCAAGGAAATAAAGGCTCTTATTCTAGCTCTGCAGGTCTTTCATCCTCTCTTTCAACCTGATTCTGTAAAAATATTTATAGATAACACCACAGTTTTCTGGTATGTCAACAAGCAGGTGGGACAAAGTCTTACCTTCTTTACAGGTTAGATCTCAAGACATGGGAGTTGGCGGTTCAGTGCAAGGTGACTCTTCAAGTTGTTTACATTCCATCTGCTCAGAATATTGTGGCAGACACACATTAAGCATGTCCATGACTCAATCCCACTAGTGGATGCTTCACAGGAATGTGTTTCTGGGCTTGTTCCACTGGTGGGGTACTCCTCTTCTGGATCCGTTTACCTCCCCTCTGAGCAACCAACTTCCTCTTTTTGTGCCAAGCTCCCACATCCTCTGGCATGGAAGGTGGACACCCTGTCTTTCTCATGAAAGGGGAAGTTTCTTTATTCATTTCCCCCCCTTTTCTCTCATTCAGAAAGTCCCGCTTGAGCATTCAGCAGGACAAACCCAAAATATTGCTGGTGACTCCCTTTTGGCCAAGACAGCATTAGTTCCCACTTCTGCATTTAGCCAAGGGCAATCATCACACGTTACCTCACAGAGTGGACCTGCTCACACAGGACAAGGGATCTATGTTTCATCCACATTTCTCAACCTTACAAATGACCCTGTGAGTGATGAACTTTTGATTCCTTTCAGGCACCTTTTTCACAGGACATACTTAGGGTTCTACAAAAGGCCAGTAAGCCCAATACTAGAAAATCTTCTTTGTCCAAATGGAAGAGATTTTCCATCTGGTGTCTTTTAGTGGATGTTCCAGTGGTTCTTTCTTACTTGTGTGAATTACTGAACATTGGTTTGGCTTACTCGTCAGTGAAAGTTCACTTGCCAGATATTTCTGCATGTCTGCCATCATCTCCACCTTTAGCTTCCATACTGGAGGTAAAGCTTTTCCTTAAAGACGTCCTTCATATTAAAACCCCAGGAAACCAGTTCCATCTCCTCGAGGTTTGAATTATGCTTGAGAAACTTACTGTGGACCCTTTTGAGCTTGCAACCTCAGCTTCTTTAAAGGTTTGTACTTGGAAAACAGTTATTTTGTTAGCCTTAACCTCTGCTAGGACAGTTTCTGCAATTCCAACTTTGATGGCTTCACCACTTTTCTTGGTTTTCCACAGGGATAGGGTTTCTTTGCATACCAATCCTTCTTTCATGCCCAAGATTGTAAATGAGTTGTCCCTTAATTAGTCTTTTCAATTGCCCACTCTCTTCCCTTCTCCTCAGTCTTTCAGCGAAAGGATCTTGTATACCTTTGGTGTGCATATACAACTCCGGATTCTATTTAGATAAGACTAAGACTATCAAAAAGTCTGATCAGCTATTTGCTTCTTTCCATCCCAGGGCTGTGGGTTTGCCTGTCTCTATAAACAGACAGATGTTCATCGTGTTACACTGCTGCAGTCATCACACTTGGGTTATCCTGCTGTCAGGCGGTCCCGCAGTCGGCCCGAGTTCCAAAGTCTTGGTCCGGTGTCGGTTGCTGTCGCTTCTTCCCTGACATCAGTGCGCCAGGGGTATATAAGATGCAGCCGACGCCATTTTCTTCAGTCTTTCTTGCCACGCGGTGCCCGATGCAAAAGCAGTTCGCAAGTGCCGGTCGGCCGACTCCTGAGATTTTCATTCCGAATCCAGAACCAAAGTCTTCTACAAAGCTAAGTACCCTGTTGGGGAAACATTTTCTTGCCTCAGACCGATGTCAGTAAAAGTTAATAATTTTATTTCTTGAGGGAAGCAAATACCTCATAAGAATTTCCATTCCTATTGTATCCCATGCCTAGGCCCAGACCACGACGTCAGTGGTTGTCGGTTTTGTGCTACGTTTAACAAGTGCACTATTAAACGTCTGTTTGATTTTGCCCAACATTATTTTGGCAGAAAATTCAGTTACACCATGCCATCGGAACAACCGACGACCGGAATACACAAAAAGCGCAAAGACAAGGACAGGTGTCCGAGGCCCAAAACTGACGACGAAGCCTCTGCTAGGCAAGTCGCCGGTTCTCCGGTTTTCAGCGAGGCGCCTTCGCAGCCTCTGGCAACCACTTCTTTGGAACCACAGGCCTCCTCTGACTCCCACGTGGAGATGGCTGGGCCTTCGGATACACCAGACTTGAGACCTACCGAGACTAACCCTTCTGAGGGCTCCGAAGTAGCTGAACAACCCGCAGCTTGAGGGCTCCGGAGTAGCTGAACAACCCGCAGCTTGAAGATGTTTTCAGGCCTACTCAGTTAACCATTAAATCTTCTGCTAAATCTAAACCAAAGAAACAACTTCAGCATTCACCAGCCCAGGCCTCCATGCCCAAGAAACAGATGCTCAAAATGGCCGAAGACCTAATTACTCTGATCAGGGGGTCCCACCCTCCTCCTGATAAAAGGCCTAGACAGGATGCAGACTATGACTCATCCGACCAGGTGTCCGTCTCCTCAGATTCATCCTCAGACCTAGGATACTCTTTGCCCCGTTATGAGGATTCTGATGCTGAGGAAATCCATTCCTTCAGCCTCTCCACCAGAGGACTACTCCTTTGGGGAAACCTTACGTACCATGCAGGAGCATTTACATTGGGAGGGCCAGGATTACTCAGAATCCAAGAAAAGGCTCAGAGATTTCCTTTTATTACCTCAACACAGACCCCTTGCTATTCCGCCAGTTTTAGATATTGTGGATGATGTGTATGCTGAATCCAGCTTAAATCCTGATTCTTTACCTCCAGCTCCAGTTAAGCCAGACAGATATTACAGAGTCCCTGACTCCCACAAATTCCTTTATAAAAGCCCTGTTGCTAACCCTGAAACTATTTCCCAGGGTCCCAAAGGGGTAAAGGCCTCTACAGCAAAAAATCCAGTCCCCTCTGATAGAGATTCCAGGGCATTAGACAGATGGGGAAAGAAAGTATATACATCTGAAACTTTAGCAATGAGAGCACTAAATTGCCAGTTTCACATGCTTAAATATCAGCAATATTTGATGTCTCAGTTGAAACAAAAATGCTTCCAAATTCAGATCTTCCTAACTATAAGGAAATGCAGGATTTATTGCATACAGCTGAACAAGTGGGAAAACATACTTTGCAATGTGGTTTTGATTCCTTAGAGGCCTCCTGTAGAGCAGCAGTTACAGGGTCCGTCATTAGAAGACATGCTTGGTTAAAAGAACAGACCTTACCAGATCATGGTAAAGCAAAGTTATTGGATGCACCCTTGCAGCAGGATGTTTTATTTGGAGTTAAGGCAGAAGAGGTATTAAAGAAATTGGAAAAATTAACTTTACCTCCTTTTGAGCCAGCTAACTCAGCAGACTTAAAATATGTCTCTTGGAAAACTGCTCTGCTCCTGGCAATTACCTCAGCACGAAGAATTTCAGAATTACAGGCACTAATGGCAGTGGAACCCTTCATCATGTTCCACCAAGACGGGGTGTCTTTAAGAACAATCCCTACTTTTACGCCAAAGGTGGTATCAAGTGTGGCTCTAAACCAAACTATTCACTTGCCAACTTTTTATCCAAATCCACAGAATAAAGGGGAGAGACTACTGCATTCTTTGGACATACACAGGCAGTTACGCTTCTACTTGGACAAAACTAAAGCTTTCAGAAAAACTGAGCAATTGTTTGCATCATATGCTGCAGGAACACAGGGAAACGCCATTTCAAAACAGACCATTTCAAAATGGATAGGCCATTGCATACGTTTCTGCTATACACATCATGGGAAAACTGCACCTAACAACATTAGGTCTCATTCCACCAGGGCAACAGCCACTTCAACTGCCTACCTCAGAGGAGTACCTACCCAAGGACATTTTGGAAGCAGCAACTTGGAGTTCTGTACATACCTTCACCAAGCATTACCATCTGCCTCTTTACTCTAAATCCAGAGCTGGCTTTGCCACTGCAGTTCTGCAGGGCCTTATAGCCACCCCTAATGCCTTATAGATCCAGCCACCCTACCTCTGCTTTGGGATTCTACCCAAGTGTGATGACTGCAGCAGTGTAACACGATGAACATAGTACAGTTTTGTACCTACCATAAATTTAGATGTTCGAGTGTATACACTGCTGAAGTCCAGGTTACCCTCCCTCCTTCCCCTCTTACTTGCTGTTACTTACCCTGGTATTCTACCCTTACTGCCTATGGGGAGTATTTGCTGGTAACATAAAGTATTTGATTGCTTTTCTTATGTATATTTTATTAGCAATTTACATTGCCTACCTTTTTGGGGGCACCTGACATCTGGTGCAAGAATAACTGAAGAAAATGGCGTCGGCTGCATCTTATATACCCCTGGCGCACTGACGTCAGGGAAGAAGTGACAGCAACCGACGCCGGACCAAGACTTTGGAACTCTGACCGACTGCGGGACCGCCTGAAGGCAGGATAACCCAAATGTGATGACTGCAGCAGTGTATATACACGAATATCTACATTTATGGTAGGTACAAAACTGTACTTTTCTTGGATTTCTAAGGCAATTTTGTTTTGCTTTGATTTCCATGGTAAGACTATTTCTGCTCCTGTTAGGGCTCACTCCATTAGGTATGTGGCTTCCTCAGGGGTATTCTTTAAGGGCCTGGATATTGACTCTTATTTTAGAGGCTGCTACATGGTCTTCTGTGCACACTTTTACCAAACATTATAAACTGGACACCATTTCTAGATCTAGAGCAGGGTTTGCTAGAGCCATTCTCCTTGGCTTTGTTAAAAGCACTTCTGTTTTAAGCTCTTCGCTCCTTCCTCCTTCCAGGGTTCCTACTAAGCTTTGGCATTCTCCCACATGTAAAGAATACTGCAACATTGAATAGAAGAACATAGTTATGTAAAATCGTACCATAACCATAGATGTCCTCCTCTTCTGTGTTGCAATATTCTGTCCCTCTCTCCTGTCCCTACATCTGGTCTCTTTCCTCAGATGACATTTTATTGCTCCTTAGATCTGGTGTTCCTTCTGGGGCATTACAGTTCTGGGGATTGTACGTGTGGATATCCTTTTATGGCCATGTTGTCAGCACATACATGCAACATCCCACTTACCCTGCAGTAGGTAAAAGCTGTTGTATGCTGGCCAGGCTTCGGGTTGTTTGGACAGAGGACTTCCCACATGTAAAGAATACTGCAACATATTAGAGAAGGACATCTATGGTTATGGTAAGATTTTACACAAGTATTCTTTTTTCATACACTTTTTTCCCCTCAAATGGGGATAACATTGCCCACCCATATCACAAAGAATGTCTGTCTTATGTCCGTGAGTCACCCATATTACAAAAAATGTCGGTCTTGTATCAGTGCCTCATCCTTATCACAAAAATGTCTGCCTTTTAATCGGTGCCTCACCCATGTCACAAAAAATGTCTGTCTTTTATAGCAGTGCCTCACCCATATCACAGAGAATGTCTGTCTTATAGCAGTGCCTCACCCATATCACAAAGAATGCCTTTCTTTTGTAACATTAATGCCTCATGTCAGTTGTATTTGTAGTGGCACCTGTTTCAACTACTACATCTCCACTTGTGTCAAACACACTAGTTCATTCATTCAAATGTGATTACTCAACCCATTTCAGGGTCACTTGTTAATCAGAACCTTTCCTGTCATTCACTGGGTATAAGACAGAGGATCTAATCTTGAAAAGGGTACCAGCACATAATGCCTACATCAGTGAGCAATTTGGAGGACTGCAAGCTCACCTACAGCATGCATCTAGGATACGGGAGGAAACCTTTGCACCTGTTGAAAGTCCAGATCAGCACATAAAAGATGTGGTGACTGCACTGAAGACAGCCTAGCAGAGAACTAAGTTCTGTGAAGCAGCAGTGCTAACCACTGTGCTATCACCATGTCTTTAGAGTAATATTTTTAAGTATGGAAATTTTGCATTTTCCTTTGACATATAGATCATACAGATAGCACTGAAGTGCAAAATCTGCTTTCTATAATTGCTGTCTTTGTTTTCATGTGTTGTGACGGCTTTGTCGGTAGGTTTTCTCAGTCCACAATTTTAGAACTTCCAAAGTGTTATACAAGACTGCACACCTTACTTGTTTAGGCACGTTTGCCTAGTAGCAGAGAGAATTCACACACCCAATCCTTTATTAGCAAGCATTTTAATACCAGTCTACTTCAAACAGAGCAGTCACTTCCCAACTTACAAAAATAATAAAGCTCAGCTTGCTTGATAAATATCCCATTACTTTACTGTTGTCCTGTAACATTTTTTCATTAAGAAACTTAAGCTGATTTTTAATGATATGAAGCAGTTTTAATGGACAGTAGGTGGAAGTAGATTATTTACAGCAGTAGCTTATACGTTTAATATTAGGTAGGCAAATGGGCAAATTAGATTTCACCCAAGACATCTTTAGCAACATCTTTCATTTGTGCATCTTTTTTATTGCTTCTTCCCCCATACGCTATATGGGCAGGCAAACAAGGTTGCATCTGTGTTCACCCTGTGTGCGTCTTGAACAAAACATAATAATTTGCTAGCATCTTTAGAAAAACTCTTTCCCCTTTTCTAATGGACGTGTATATGCTGAAAACCATTTTTCACAAGGGGTATGAATAAGTCATTGATGGATGGTGCCTTTGTACTCTTGTTGACTAATCTTCTTTCCTAACATTTTGTCTTTATTTGCGTTTCATAGCATGTCCTATTGTTTGTGAGATACACGTGTTCCTCATTGTCATCCTTTCTATTTTTCCTCTGTTGCATATGAATCAATTGCATTACTTCCTTGCTTATCTCTAGTGGCAGCCATTAGACAAAGCCAGTAGCAGTTGTAGGAGAGACGTGCCATCTCGTTATTCTCTGCTTTTTCAGATTCTCCCCTACAAGTAGCCCATGCTTATTCAGAAATGTATAGCTGATGTGTACTCCTCAGTGATCACAGTATGTCAGACTTTGTCAACAGGCTGAATAAGAAGATTGTTTCTGAGTTTAGTGGGGGGGGGGGTTGTTTGCTTTTGTAACTTCTCATTCTAGATATGTAAAGTAGTTCACAGATAACAAATGCTGCTGACTACAGTTAAAATTTAGATCTGATGTTCTCTTTCATTCCTCCTCACGGTTGAGTTATGGATCCAACTCAAACGTATTTTTTTCAGACTAGGATCCATGTCTCAAGCTCCTCCCACTTCCCATAATGCACTGACCCCTGACTAACTCCCTCAAATCTCATTTGCTGCTCAGAAGTGTCAGACATGATTGCTGCGTCTTGAGCCTTTGGATAGTTTTCCAGTGAGATTTCTGTCTCCATCTGGGTTTTTCCGTCTGTTTCTTTCCTCCCCTTCTGTCTCTGTGTAGATCTTGATTCCTTTTTTCCTTTAGCTCAGCAGTTTGTTGTTTGCCTATGCTTTCCATCTAGCTGTTGGTTTTCAGGTCTTTTCCCCTTCTGGCCACACTTTGCATTTATATTAAGAATGGCCCACTCAGCTAGGTCCATGTCCACTGTCTCTTCCAGGGCGTTGTTAACATGATATCTGCGCTGCAGCTACTTGATCAAAGGGCCACACCTTTGTCTTGCATTACAAATTAGCCATCTCTAGGAACAGAGCCTCCTTTGGTTCGGCATTGCTCTGGCATATCCTTCCTTGAGACCACCTAGGAGTTGTATAGCTGGGGACTGTACCCAACCGTGAAGAGGAATAAGAGAGACCTCTTCAGATTTTTTAGTTATGTACTTACCATAACTTGTTATCCGTGTTGTCCTGTCATCTCCCTACCCAGTGCTCTGGAAGACCTGGAGAGAACCTTTTAGGAACTGTTCCTGGTTTTTGAGCCTCTGGTCCTTGAGGTGTACTACTTTCTCTCTTTCAGCTAATGGGGCAGCAAACTCAATCTGAGGGAGTTAGGGGATGGTGCATTATGAGAAGTGGGAGGAGCTCGAGACTTGGAACCTAGTCTGAAAAAAATGCGGTCAAGTCAGATCTGAGGGTTGGATCCATAACCCAGCCGTAAGGACGACACAGATACTAAGTTATGGTAAGTATCTCACTAATAATTATACTGAAGAAATTTTTGTTTGCTAGCAGGCTATGTAAATGAAGACATCTTGTGTTTCAACATCTTGTTTTATTCTTGTATTTTTTGGTGGTTAAGGGCACTTATGTTAATGTTATTTTGTAGGACCTACAGCAAGTAATGGTCTCTGGCCCCAACTTAAATGAAACCAGCATTGTATCCGGTGGTTATGGTGGGACAACAGAGGGGATCATACCAACTGGGTCATTGAAAGGTATGTAGCTCATAGACATGATTATCAAAGTCCTCTATGTATTAGTCATGAGAAAGTATTGCATGCAAGTAGCAACCTCTCTGCTGAATCTCGGGGTGGTAAGATGAGGAAACAAAAATTAAATTTTATTTTTATTTATTTTATTGTACATTTGTTAACTGGGAGTGTCCGGCTGAGCTATTGCCCTTTTTCAGCGGAGGCCTGGGAATTTTCTATGTTTCTTTTTTTTTTTTTTAATATATTTTTTCTATATTTTTAATATAGCTGTTAATCCTTAAATATTTAACTGCTTTATATTACTGCAAAATGTGATATTTAGTCTATTGACGTTACTGCCAGCTTAGCATCCTTTACCTAATTTTTGCCAGTATCTGCTTGTCTTAACACGTTAGTCTGTGTTGTAACCATGGTTTAATCCCAACCAGGCAGTGAGTCAAACTCCTTTGTACATGTTAGTCAGTATATTCTTTTGAAACAGTTTTATTTGTGACTTTTTATCTGCATGCAAGCCTTATAATTATTAAGCTTTGTACTGTAAATATGCATTGCTCAGCCTTTTGAGCGTTGTTTCTTTGCACCATTGTACTTGCACCCATACAGTGACTGAAACTGGTCCCACTTGGATCAGTGTATTAAACTTAACAAATTTAATAAACAGATAAAGTGAAAGGTGTGTTGTACAAAGTAGTGCCATCTCCTGATGGAGCTGTGAAAGTCTTTGTTGCTCCTGAGACAGAAGATTAGTAAACACAGGGCTTTGTAATGTTTGATTAAGAGTAATGCTAAATGACTAGAGCTTCTGTTTCCTGTCATCATTGTCAGTTATTGTTTTGCTCTGTTAAATCAAGCAAATTTAACATGGAAAACACCCTTGTCTGTAGATAGTGTGATAATAGTAAACTAGTGTATACAGTTTGAGAGAAGTAAGCCACTTAGCAGTAATGATGCTTAGTGTAACACAGAGTCTCATTTTCATATTTTCATAAAGTATATATTTGCACGTCATTTCTTCTGGCTTATTACTGTTTTCACTGCATTTTTGCTGTGTCTGGTGTCATAAATGTTTGCATTGGTTATTTTCTGCATTTGTTTTAATTTGTGATAATACCAGTATAATATTTGTAAACTGTTCGTGTCTTTGAGAGCAAAGGTATATAAATGTACCTTCTGCTTGTGCATGTACCTGATAAGTTACCCTTTTTAAGTTGGTTTTCTATAATGTTCGAGTCTCACCCACAAACCTGGGATTCATATGAAGGTTATAGATGTTCTATAGTGACATCTTTACAGCACCCTTCATTACGAGTGTTTTCTTCCATTCAGCTCCTTGATGCCGATTTATTTTTCATCCACCCTTCATTGAACTTGTATTACCCACAAAACGAAGAGCCTGCTTAGTCACATTTTATAGTAGTATGCAAGCGGAATATTTAATAGTAGACTTTGATACACATAAGTACAGTGTTTGTGTATTTTAATGTTTGAGAACGTCTCTCATTCCGGTAGTCAGTATTTGCCCCAGTGTTCCTTGTTTTAAGTGTGCACATCTCTCATTTACCTGGAAAAAATGTTTGTAATAGTCTTGTTTTTCTTCTCTATCCGCCAAAGAATTTGAAACTAGTAGAGAAGAATAGTGCATTAAATATCCACATTATTCAGGCAGTGAAATATTCCACTTTTAAGTGCACATAGAAGTGAAGAGTTGTCATGCCTCACCACAGAGGTTTATGATCATTTCTCCAATCATAATCCACTTGTTGGTTCAAGAAACTGTCAAGTAATTCACTTCAAAAAGCGAAGCTAAAGAGGTGAATCTTGATATCCATTTTGAGATCTTGTAATTATTGGGGTTGATTAGAAGATGGCTTGTAATTCTTTGTAGCATGTGGAGCTTGAATTACTCTGATGTACTACACATTACAGGAAAAAACTGTGTAAGTACAATGTTTTACATCTTTTAAAGCTGTAATAATGCTCCGCACCCAGACAGCAGTCAGGAGGTAAATGTTCTTCTGGGGTACTATCAGTTTTAAGTTCTTAGACACTTCAGTATGTTACACTTTGGGGGTTTTTATGTTGCAGCTATGTATTATAATTAAGCTGACATGGACAGGTTTCTTTTGTGATAATTTCCATTAGACAGTTTTATTGCAAAGGACCCTTTAGGGTTAAACATGTTATGAGAAGGTATAATACTAGAGGATTGAAAAGTACAGATATGATTCCCTTGGGCATAGCAACAGTGTTGAAGTGTGTACTGAAAGAAAGAACTGTTAAGTTTGTATGTACCATTTGGCCATCCCACAGGTACAGGGGCACAATACATCTGCTTGTATTGCAGCTAACTTATGCATGTTGGTGGAAAGTTATGAGTGTGTATGACATTCATATAATCGCTTTAACAGCAGCTGACTGCAGTTGCCCCAAGCATGTCAGTAAGATGCTAAGAGGATCAGTGTTCAGCAGGTCAGAGAAGCAGTGGTTGGAGGCCCTCAGCAGGGTAGGTAAAGAAGTAAAACAAAACACTAAAGTTCAGGAGCTTGCATGGTCATATGCTCCAAGCCAGAAGCAGATTCACCATTGGAGGTCTTGTCAGATAAATTTTATTGTAGTGCTAGTTGCAATAGAACAGGGAAAGGGTTGTGGGCTTTGTGGTGATCATACAAATGCTCTGGCAAGGCATTTAACACAGTCCTATAGATGCATCCAGACAGTTGAATATATTTCTCATCCTGGGAGTAATTTCTTGAGTTGTAGGCTGAACAACATATAGTATGACTGTCAAGTTGCCAAGGCCTTATGGAATGTAACTTTAGGCATGGCAGTATGCTAGTTAAGATACAGCAGAGCTCAAAAAGGTTACTAATTTTGTTACTGGACTTGCAAGTGACATTGCAGAGTAGCTTGAACATATATACATCTTTTCAGCTTGCACACTGATTTGCATTAAGCTATGGTGCAAAACTGCAAGAGATGGTAAAAGTAAAACCAGCAAGATAAGAAGAGCTTCCAAAACATGGACATTTAGATCTGGTGTATAAAAGTTAAGTATGATGCAACCAGAAATCTATAAGGAAAGAAGCACTAACCACAGAAGTGAATATAAGTGTCATGTGTCATCAGATGTGATGTCCTCATTGTGGGAAAACACTGGGAATAGCTGTTAACAAAGCTAAACCAATACTAGTTTGTATAGAAAGAACCATCACTAGCTTAAAGCAGTAAACCTATTCTTCATTAGATTACTTTTGCAGTAACTATTACATATGGAACATATGCCAAGGTCACCATACGTCCAGCCCATCTACAAAGCTTCAGTCATCTTGCTTATATGCTACACTTTTATCTTTAGCAGGAGCAGCAGAAGTGCTAGTGTAAGAAGGGTGTACAGACGTGCCAAAATTCAGAATTTTCTTGCTGCTATTCCACGTTTGCCGACTGTCAGCAGAGCTGTGCCTGGTGGTTCCTTATGGTCAGCTTCAGCTCAAGGTCTTCAGGTGGATGTATACTCTTTTTCAGATCCATCCTTTATTTTTGTCAGGTTTTTTTTTGTCATAAACCTTATGTCTGTCATGAGAAGGCAAGTTTAAGTGTGGATGTTAAATGCATTACAAGGACTCCCATTTTATCTGTATGTTTTCTTTAGGAGCTGAATATGACTTGAAATAGAGTTCGGTTTGTCATTCATCCCCAAGTCTGTTAGGAGCAGATTAAAGTACTGCTGTATCTATTTAGAAAAAAGACATCTTCAGGACTTGGCCATGTCATAGTCCTCTGCTGTGGACAATTCTCCTTCAGGTTAAAAATAAGTTAAAATTGTTGAGAGGTGATTGATGAAAATATGTATGTCCTTCTGTCTTCTACAGCTCCTCAGAGGTGCATTTCCAGCTCTTCAGACAGTCTGTCTACTTCTGCTGAGCCCTATAGAGCAACCCCCTTTGGAGTCCATTATGGTACAGGATCTTCACATGTCCAGTCAGACAGCCAGGAAGGAAGAACTAAGGACTATTTTAGCTGAGGGTGCTGGAAGTACTCACCAGGTTCTTGTAAGGAAGGACATTAAAAACTCAATCATGGAGGAGATACCTATGGCTTCAACCCTGAAGTTTATATGTCTGGATACCCCAAAGAAGCATTCATAGAAAAACAAATGTATATCACAGTCTACTGTTCCTTACAGTCAGAAAGGGAGTGAAGAAGATTGGTTTAATTTTGATCAAGAGCTGTTTAAAGCCATTGATTATGTTCAATCCTTTCTGCCTTCTTCTTCCACTTCTACCCCTGTTAAAAGGAAGAGAGTTCTTTCTTCTGATGAAGAGGATTTATCCGATTCTGATAATGAAGGGCTTCATCATGCCTTACAAATTCCTTCCCCTACTAGATGTGAATCTAAGACAGAAGACCCATTATTCTCCAACTCTTTAAATGAGGAAATTCCCTTTGGTGACACAATACATATTAAATTGAAAGATTTTTCATGTAGAAGGCTAAAGTAGTTTGACATTCAGAAAAGGTATTATGAATTTTAAATATGGACATCTCCATGCCTTTTGCTGTACTTTCATTTCTGGGGGTTGTAGAAGATGACTTTTTTTCCTCTCTAATGTCACCAGCCTGCTGCCCATGAAAAGACTGGTAGGTTTTATAAGGATCCTGATTTGCACATGTACTTCAATAAAAATCCTTACTCTGACCCAGCTGTTATATTTTGGGATACCAACAAAGGTGCTAGAATCTTTGTCACTATCCCTAATGGTAAAGAGAGCAAAGCAGTTGATGGATATGACAAAAAGGTATGCAGTTCTGCCAGCTTAGATAATAGGAGCTTGGACATTTGGCTTTGACAGTTTATAGCTGTAAATACTATTTTGAATAAGATGGGGCAAACATTAGCCAGTCTTCCTAATTCTGATTTGAACTCTAATGTTAATTGATCTGCTCAACTCTGCCTTTTTAGGTAGCTAAACATGCACTTAAATGTGGTTGTGATGGTGGTGTACTGTCTCCAGGGCTGCTGCAACTGAGACAGTTATAAGACAGCAAGATTGGTTAAGGCTACAGTCCTTTCCTGAGAAAGTGAAAACACAATTGTTAAATGCCTCATTGGACAACAACTTCCTGTTTGGGAAAACTTCTGTGGAATTCTATTTAAATAGAACATGGGGAAAGTTAGGCAGGGCACTTCTGCCTCTTCCAAAAGACCTATCACTAGCAGTGTACCCCAAGGTTCGGTCCTTTGATCACTCTTCTTTGGCATTTACTTCTGCGTGTTCAAAGCTAATGTTAAGGATTTGTGGCTGACCAGATTTGCAGATGACTACAAACTGGGTGCTGTCATAAACTTTGCAGAGGACACCAAGATGCTTTAAGAGGGTCTGTCCCAAATAAATAGCTAGAGTCAAAACTATGGACTGAAAGCATATGCCAGGAATTTTCTAATTGCATCCTTTGGCAAATGTGACTTCCCTTGTAACTATCACATTGAGAGCACACCCTTGAAAATTGGTCTTATAGTTAGGGGTATGGCAACCTATATTGACAATGAACTGTCATTTGGTCACTATGTATCCACTGCTGTAAGTAGGTCCTTTTTCATCACGCATCTTGTATCTAAATGTATTGCATCCATATCCAGGGATTTAATCATTCCATTGTACTTTGCAGTCAAAAAGCCAGTCACTGAGAATCATGCCCCTTTTTGTATATATATGTCAAAACACATCTGGAACAACCTCAGTGTTTGTTTTCTCTCAAAAAAAAAAATCAAGAGCCTAAATCGTAAATACTAAACAGACTGTTTCAAAGTCTTGTCCGTTTTCTCAGTATCATTCAGGCTACTAGAGGCAACCTCTGCCTCACTTGTAAAGCTTCAGCAGACCCTGTTCTGTTAGATTTGATAAACTTTTGTAAGTCCACTGGTATCATAAGCACCTACTCAAGGGATCTCAATCTGTTTTGTAAAATAAGTAGAACATGTTGAAGGGTCAGGTCTGCATCACAGTGCATACCACGTTTATGGAACAGTCATCTACTCCATGTAAAACAGAGTACTTCTTTTGCTCTCTTCAAATGTAATTTGAATAGAGTACATGGGCAACCACAAATTCACCACTGGTTTATCCTCGTATCCCTTTTGGATAAGGGAAAGATGTAAATGCCCCAACATGTCATTATTCTGCCTGCCTTTGGGTTATTCATATACAAAATATAAGGTCTACAAACTACCATGGGAATGTAAGGCTAGGCTTTTTAAGATATGCTCAAATTAATAGCCTAGTAATGACCTATGACCCCAAGAGAGGGGTAAACTCGCAGAGAGTTCTATTTTTGCAAGTTTCCAATTTTCAGAAGAACTGTCCTTCCAAGCCAAGCCATTTTTCATAAACCTGTCAAATTTGGCCAGTAAAAACCTGGCAAAGAGCAGTTCAAAAGGAAAAAGCAAGGTGGCTCTAAAATTAATTCTAATGGGTCCCAAAGATCCAACTCCCAAAGAGAAGACTTCTGACTATCCTTGTCACCCATCCTCTATTTCCCCTCCCTATCTTGTCTTTCCTCCAAAAATTACATGGAATCTGTCTCTGTGCCTTTCTGCATTGAACTCTCTGATTTTAAGCTCAACAGAGTAGGAATACAAACTAAAGTGAGATCTCCCCCTATTCTATCAGGTATATCTCATCTCCCAAAAGACTATATGCGGATCTTCATTAGATCACTGCTGCAGTAGCCTAAGCTATGTGGATTATGTCCTGCACAGCATATAACAGCTAAACAGCTTCCAAAGCGTTAGAGCACCTTCTGTGAGCCCAGAGTGTTGATGGCTTAAGCAGACAAGGGAGAAAATAAACAGTCTAGCCCCTTCAGAGCTTTCCTGCTACAGAATAACCCTCCTCTTGTGGGCTTTCAAGGATCAGCGGTTGGCTAACATAACTGTTTAATTATTGCTAGGCTTTACATTTTTTGGGGAGACTGTTGCTAGACATTACCAGTTGAACTTGTGTTTTTATATACTGTTTTAGTGTAAACTTGTTTACTTTTTATTAGTAATTAATATGGTTATAAATTATTTTTTCAAGGGTGGGGCAAGTGTATTTTGTGCTTGTCACTGTGTAATTTTTGAGAAAACACCACTTTTGTGGTACTTGTCTTTTACTGATTATTGCTGACATTGCTGAGTTGCAGGCTTCTTTCTTGGCTTAACAGTGGAACAGTTTACTGATTCCTTATTTCTCACTTCATTTAGATACAAGAAAAAGAAAATTACTAGACAGCCTTTGCCAGTTCAGCAAGCTGCTTCTTTGCCCCAACAGCAGATGGTTGACCCTGCAGTGGCCATTTCAGGTTCATTAGACCACTCATCTTTTTCCTTGGTTTCCTCTGGCATAGATCCTTCAAGTCACCATGGACTGGGGATTAGACACATCCTGTGTAGCCATTGTAGACTTGGAGTATCCTCTGTGAACATGGGAGAACCACTCTATCTCAGAGGAAGGAGTGTAGAATGATCTCTGCCTGGCCGGATTAAGATGCCTGCTTCTGAGGGTGACATCCCTGACATTGGACAGTTTGCTTCTGTGGATATTCCCTGTAAAAAGAAGCAGAAAGTTTAACATTTATCTTCTCCTGTCTCTCTCACCTTAGATAGGGAAAATGTATTGCTTAAGTCAGGGCTTAGTTCAAGTTCTTTATTTTTCACATTGCTGTACTGGTACGAGAAAATAAAATCTTCTGTTTCTTAAGATTTCTAGTGTCATAAATACAGAAAAGAATTGAAGGGAACAAATTCAATTACTCTTCTCAGACTCTGTTGCCGGAGGAAAAATATTTCTTCTAATTTTTCTCAATGAAGAATTTTCCTTTTCTGAAACTGTCTAGAGTAAGTCAATATTTCAATGAGAACAAAATGTCATTCTGCTTTCTTTGAAAACACGATTCATTACAATTGGAATTTCCTCAGCCTACTGCTGTTACTCCTGTTCGACCATTTTGGAGGATGTTAACCTGACAGCCAGTCTGCAGCCCTTAGGAAGGAAGATAAGACTGTACAAGGGTCCTCAGTCTTAGCGTAGTACCTACCTATGAACCTAAGTATTTCTGTCTGCCTGAAGGCATTTAAAAGCCTAGCCAGAATGTGTTGGCTTTCATTGCCCCCTTAGATTACTTCCCTGTGCCTCTGTCCAGCAGAGCCACTGAAGTGATCCCCGGGGTAAACTTTGTTTCCCTTCTACTTGTCAAGGTTTATGGTGAAGAGTGTTAGTGAGGAGCTCTGCCTAATGTAGATTGGAATCTTGTTCCAAAGCATGGGAAGTCTCTGGGACAGGAATCTATCCCTCCAGCACATCCTATTTATTGTTGTGGTGAGGTTTAGATCCCTAGAGCGTGTGAATCGAGGGGATAAGCTTTTCTTTAGGTGCAGCATGTCCATCAGTTCTGGGTTGGACATGGCCTTGTTTGTCAGGCAGAGATCACCTCTGAGTAGGAGGTATGCAACCGAGTACAGCTGGAGTTTCTTCAGTCAAGCTGCATAGGGCATCTGTTTGAGGCCAGTGATCCTCTTGGTGAGGTACTTCTGTGGTCTTTCCAGCTGTTGCAGGTGTCTTGTAAGATGCATCCCAAATGGGGCGTTGTACTCTATGATGAGTCTGATGAGCGATGAGTAGAGGGGCACAATAGCCTCTCTTGATCCGGATGCGAACCCTTTTCTGATAAGGTGGTCCACGTAGAAGGATTTTCCAACCACTTTGGAAATGTGATTATCAAAGGAGAGATTACTATCTACATGGGTCCCCAGATCCCTTATTACGTCTTCCATATTTAGGGGACAACCACCTATGTAGTAGTTTGTGGGTACTTTGTTTTTTCCAAAGGGGATGACTATGCACTTTTTGGCATTTAGCAAGAGGCCATGATTTTGACACCAGGTATCCGTCTCAGTGAGACCCTTTTGGAGGATGTCTGTCTCAGCTGGAGAGTCAGTTATAGCCCCTAGTTTGCAGTCGTCTGCAAACTTGGTCAGCCATAGTCTTCCTGTGCTTGCCTGTACCTCTGAGAAGTATATGTTGAACAGGAGGGGTCCTAGGACTGAGCCCTGGGGAACTCCACTTGTAACCGGTTTAGAGTCGGACCTAGCTCCCACAACTCTTACCATGTGGGCTCTGTCGGTGAGCCAGTTGGCAACCCATCTTGTGACGTAGGAGTTTATGTTCAGGCTGGTGAGCTTGTCTATAATACCAGAATGGGAAATGGTGTTGAAGGCTTTTGCGAGGTCTAGGTAGGCTGTGTGTACCACCTTTTCCTCATCTGTAGCCTTGGTAACTGTTTCAAAGAAGTCCACCAGGTTTAGGAGGCATGATCTGCCCTTAACAAAGCTGAACTGGGTAGGGTCCAGTGTTTGGAGGTTCCCAATGTCTCTCTTAATGAGTTCCATGATGATGCGCTCCATAGCCTTGCAGACCAAGCTAGTCAGGCTTATACGGCGATAGTTCCTGTGGTCTGTTGTGGCTCCACCTTTGTGGAGTGGAATAACCATTGCTGTGCACCACACTGTGGGTACATAACCTGTGGAGAGGCTGAGTTTGAACAGTGTGTTTAGGTGAGGGGTTAGTTAATCTTTTAGCTCATGTAGGACGCAGCCTGAGACACCATCTGGTCCCATTGATGCTGTGTTTTTGGCTTTGGAGAGGGCTGATTTAACCTGAGTGTCTGTGTTGTCAGGGGCTCTACATTCTTCTGGTATGGTTATGGGCCATTTTGGGGCTGAGAAGGGGGTGAAGTTTGCGCTAAACCTGTCTGCCAGGATGTTGGCAATGTCAGGCGGTTCAGTGTATTTTGTACCATTCTCCATTAACTCAGAGCAGATCTGAGCATTGCCACTTAGATTCTTGACATAGGTAAAGAATGCCTTGTGGTTATCTTTGGAGTCCTTGGCAATTTTTCTTTCGAAACTTGCCTTGGATGATTTTATGAGGGATCGTAGTATGTTAAGTTGTCTATCTTGCCTTCATTCTTGCTGGTTGGGTTCGGAGCCGATCTTCGGCTCTGACTCGGCCATCTTCTAAAGCTCGAGAGCTACATACTGGCTCGAGGCCTCCCCATATCCCATGATGCCCGGCGCTAGAAACCCAGATCTCATTTGCCGCTTCTGCTGCGAGGTTGCTCTAGTGGCTCAGGTCTTATAAAACTTTTATATTGTGTCTTTTCTGTCATAAAACTAGTAGTTTTAGCATAGAAATTCTTTTTTAGTTATATCTTTGGTATTATAGTTGCGTTCGTGTCTGAATCCTTGTCTTTTCCCCTCAGAAACTCGTTTTTATTTAGAGAGTTTCCCCTCCCCCTTTTCTCTTTCCTCTTAAGGTTTTCCGTTTAAGTTAGAGGATAACCTTACCTCTAAAAGGTTTCCGGTTAAGTTGGAGGATAACCTTTTTTCTCCCCATCTCCCAAAAAAAAAAAAAAAAAAAAAAAAATACCTTTATTACTGTTAGTTTAGCTATAGTTAATTATAGTTGTTGTAGTGTAGTTGGTTCTGGTAACTGTAGTGTATTTTTATTGTGGTTAGTTACCTTAACCTTTTGGTGTGTGTGTTTTTTTCCTTGGTTTTTCTTCTTTCAGGATGTCCAAGGATCCTAAGCCGTCCGGATTAAAGAAGCGTGACTCATGCTGTCAGAAGATGTCTCTGAAAGATGGTCACACTTCTTGTGTTTATTGTCTGGATGCCGTGCACCTGCAGGACTCTTGCTCGATTTGCCACACTTTCAGTCCAAGAGTCCTGCAGGAGCGCAAAAACAAATTGATCTTGCGGGGTCTGCTTAAATCCCAAGATTCACCTGCGAAGGCTCAGCCCGTGAAATTTTCTAGGCCACCTAAACCTTTGGCTCCCAGTTCGGAGTCGTCATTGGGTGAAGCCATACCATCCATCTCGGCTCCGGCTGGAACCGATGTTCCTCCCTCCCAATCTGCTCCGACACGTTCTTCGGAGCCGTCTGAGAGTCGAAAAAGGTCCAGGTCTCCTTCTCTGGAGTCTATACTTTCGGCACCAAAGTCGCCTCTGCTCCAGTCAGAGCGTAGTCCTCGCTCATCCCACTCTTCTCGATCCACAAGACTTTCGGACCATGACTTGGAAAGAGTGGTCAGTAGGCTGTTAAAATCGCAGGCCTTAGCCAAAATGTTGTCCAGCCCCCCTCATCAGGCGTCTGCTCCGTCCACAGCTGTAGATATTTCTCCTCCGACTCATCCTGTGAGCTCGGAGTTCATTGGGGTTCGAGTCGTGGAACCGTCAGCTCCGATACCTTCTCCTTCGGTTCCGTCGTCTGCTTCGATCCCTTCCATGGTACCGTCCCTGGAGGGATCTGGGTGCCGAGACTCCCTCATAGGCTCCGAGGGGGCGAGTGGCATTGGACCTTTGTTCGAACCAGCTCTCCCCTCGGCACTTCGGCTCAGGTGAGCTGTGCTCCCACATCTGCCTCGGAGCTGTCCCCCTTGGTATGGGGAGGGGTTCCGGTTTCTTCAGAACTGGAGCCATCTCTGCATCCGGGCAGGGATGCCTTCAAGGTGATGGAGTGTACTGGCCCCAGAGTCGGCCCCACGATCGACCCCATCGGCTCCTCCCCCGAGGGTGCCTGTGTTAGCCTCTGCTACTCTTCCAGACCCCAAGCGTGGGGATCCAGCGCTCCAGGACACCTCTTTGGGTGTGTCCTCCTCTTCCGAGGCCTCCCCTGACCATTCAGAGGAGCCACCTCGCAAGAGTAAATGCAAGAGGAAGCATGTTGACTCCCCCCCCCCCCCCCCGAGTCTGTCACATCAGATACCAACTTACAGGAGTCGGAAGGGTCCCCAAGATTCCCCTCTGAAGATGTCATCTCCTTCTCAGACATCCTTGAGATGCTTAGGCAGAGGGGGAACTGGACTGCCCTAAGCCCTTCCAAGGATGAGTCGGTTTTCCTGGACATGTTTGGATCCCGACCTTCTACCTCCTGGGTGTCTCCGCCTTTACCCACTGATGTCTGTGGTGGCTCGGAAGGTGTGGACGGCTCCAGACACAGTGGAACCGACCCCTAGAAGACCTGCCAAATTCATTACTGCACTGCAGGACAAACAGTTCTTGCCCAAAGGTGTCCCTGTTGATGCCATGGTGGTAGCAGCGGCCACAAAGAAGGAGTTGGCTGAAACTTCATCTGTCCATCCCCCTAAAAAGGAGTCCAGGACGATGGACAGATATGGGAAGCGGATGTTCTCTTCAGCGACCTTTTCTATGCGGTCCCTGAATTACCTGTGCCACTTTACCAGTCTTCAGAGGGATCTCCTGAAAGAGCTTGGAGATACCCTCCAAGGTCCATCAGCTGAGGGGGCCCAGGCTAAAGCAGCCTCCCAGCTGGGGACTCTTAATTCAGTGGTAAACTCCTCCATGAGGCTCATTTGGTATGCAGCCGATGGGGCGAGTAGAGCCGCAGGCACAGGCGTCGCCCTAAGGAGGCACGCTTGGATGCAGCTATGTAACTTTGCAGAACCTTTCAGAGCGTCTTTCACCAACACCCCTTTTGATGGTTCCTCTCTCTTTGGATCACAAGTGAAGGATACCCTTACCAGGTGTGAGCAGGAAGCCAAGACTCTCTCTGCCATAGGAGTCCGTTTTTCCACTCCTTCCAGACCATATCCCAAGGGTCAGAAGAGTGGAAAGATGTGGTTCCGGAAATCCCAGGGAGCATTGCCAGACACATGTGGTGAGTTTCCCTCCAGGGGCAGAGGAGGGAACAATAACAGACGCCGCCCTCGTGGCAGAGGGGGTCCGCAAAACCAGGCAGCAGAGAATCATTCTCTGACGAGCCCTTCCAGCATCCCTGAAGGGTTGCCTGGCTGCTCACCTCTGGAGGCAGTCTGGAGAAGATTATTGCTGTACCCAAGAGCCTGGCAAGACATAACACAAGACAAATGGGTACAGTCCGTTATATCCGGAGGCTACAAAATTCCTTTTGTTCACGCTCCTTTATTGTCCAAGTCCCTTCCGGATGTTCCACCCAATCTACGGGATCAAGCAGTTCAGGAAGTTTCAAAACTGCTAAGAAAAAGGGCCATCCAGCAAGTCCCAGCAGACCAGCAAGGATCCGGAATTTACTCAAGGTTCTTTTTGGTACCAAAAAAGACAGGGGACTGGAGACCACTTTTGGATCTCAGCAGACTAAACAGGTCTGTACAAAGAACGAAGTTTCGGATGGTCACGCTACAGTCCATTTTACCCTTCCTGGATCAGGACAATTGGATGTGCTCCATAGATCTTCAGGATGCATCCTACCACATCTAAATGGACAGGCGCTCCAGAAGATTCCTGCGCTTTCGGCTGGGAGCCAGCCATTATCAGTTCAGAACTCTGCCCTTTGGTCTCACCACAGCCCCCAGGGTGTTCACCAAATGTATGGCAGTAGTTTACCGCTCACCTGAGAATGCAAGGATTCCAGGTGTTTCCGTATCTAGACGACTGGCTCCTCACTGCTACCACCAGGCATCATCTTCTTCAAGCCGGAGACTATACTATCCAGACGTGCTCCAGACTAGGTTTCACTATAAATTTCGAAAAATCTGCTTTGTCGCCTTGTCAGTCTATCATCTTTATAGGCACAAACTTAAATACAAAAGACAGGTCATCCAGCCTTCCACCAGACAGGGTGTTAGTCATTCGGCGGCATGTCCAGGTCTTGTTACAATGCAAGAGAATTCAAGCCAGGTTCGTCCTCCAAACCCTGGGTTTCATGGCAGCAGCAATCATACTCATCCCTCTGGCATGTTTTCACATGAGGATCCTCCAATGGCTTCTTTTCACCCCATGGTCCTTCCAGCAGTTTCCCATGTCTCACATGATTATCATCACAGAAACATGCAAAAAGCACCTTGCGTGGTGGATGGTCTCCTCATCAGTGCCCCTGGGCAGGCCATTTGTACTTCCCCCTCCAGTTGCTACGGTGACCACGGATGCCTCCCTGATCAGCTGGGGGGGCATTATCAGGGCAAGAACAGTCCAGGGTACCTGGCAACCTCAAGAGTACCATCTGCACATAAACGTCTTGGAGATGAGGGCCGTGCTTTTAGCGTTGCAAGCTCTTCAGGACTCTCTTCCTAACAGGACAATTGCAGTTCAAACGGACAATATGTCAGCCGTGTGGTACATCAACAAGCAGAGCGAAACCAGGTCCTACCCGCTATGTCAAGAAGCACTCAGACTCTGGCAGTGGGCGATCTCTTCCTAATGGTTTTTGACCGCAGCGCATATCCCTGGGAAATCCAACGTCATAACAGACAGGCTGAGCAGAGCTATTCTCATGCCTCACGAGTGGTCTCTGAATCAAGTAGTAGCGGACCAAATCTTCCACAAATGGGGGCAACCTTGCTGCAACCTCTTTGCCACCCCCTTCAACAGCAAGTGCAGCAACTTCTCTCTCCTACCACATCCAGAGCATTCTCCCAGAGATGCTCTAGTACACGATTGGCCTCAGGGACTTCTGTACGCATTCCCTCCTTTTCCCGTAATTCCCAAGCTGATACAGAAAGCTACCATATTGGGTTGCAGAATGATCCTCATTACTTCATACTGGCCTCGACAGATATGGTTTCCGTTCCTTCATCATTATCTTATCGAGCAGCCTTGGACTCTGGACCCAGCTCCAGACCTCCTGATCCATCAATCGGGCGGGCTGCATTATTCCCTACAATCTCTCATGCTCACGGCTTGGTTGCATTACTTCCAACCCTAGCCAGGCTTCCTGATATCTCCCAATCGGTGCTTGAAGTCATTTTATCATCGCACAAGTCTACCACTAGAAAAACTTATGCTAGTAAGTGGAAACATTTTTCTTCCTGGGCAGAGGCTAAGAATATAGACCCCTTTTCAGCCCCTGTTCACCACATCCTGGAATTTCTTGCGGAGCTCTTTCATACTGGGTCCGCTTCTGCTACAATTAGAGTGCAGTTAGCCACAATTTCAAATTTTCACATTGGCTTTTCAGAAAGTAGTATAATGTCTCATAAGCTTTGTAAGGCCTTCCTCAGAGGAGCCACTCTGCTCAGATCCTCCACCCCCGTGGGATCTGAATTTGCTTCTAGCCTCTCTAATTTTTGCCCCCCTTCGAACCTGCAGCTTCCTGTTCTTTGTAGTTTTTATCTTGGAAAACACTTTTTCTGGTAGCAATTACTTCAGCGAGAAGAGTTTCTGAACTGCAGGCTCTTTGTATACGTCCCCCGTACCTAGTGTTCCACAAAGACAGGATTGCTGTTGGGACTAATCCTTCTTTCCTTCCTAAGGTCTCTTCTGAGAATAACCTGAACCAGTCCATTGACCTTCCTGTATTTTTTCCCAACCATTCCAACAGGAGAGAATATAAGTTACATCAATTAGATGTTCACAGGCAACTGCGCTTTTATTTGCATAGGACTAAGGACTTCAGAAAATCGGATCAGCTTTTCCTCTCTTATGCAGAGGGCAAATAAGGCCTACCAGTATCAAAAGTAACTTTATCTAGGTGGCTGACTTCTATCATAACCTTTATCTGTCAGCTGAGGAAGAATGAATTGCATGTTAAATCTAAAGGCCACTCCACCAGAGCATTAGCCACTTCTGTTGCGTTTCAAGCTAGGTTGCCCATGGAATCTGTTTGTGCAGCGGCCACGTGGACAAATCCTCATACTTTCATCTCACATTATAAGTTGGACGTGATTTCCAGGAGCAGAGCTGATTTTGGTTCCACTGTTCTGAAGAGTCTGTTCCACTGAGCCACCCAGGATATTAGGTGCTAGGGACACTGTCCCAACCAGCAAGAATGAAGGCGAGATAGACAACTTAACATAAAGAAGTTATGTACCTACCATAACATTCCATGTTAGTTGTCTCCTCTCACCTTCTTTCTTGCGTCCCACCCTCCATCCCCCTATCCTACTAGACCGAGAAGAGTTTCTCTATGGATTTGCACTGGCTGAGTCTTCTCTGGCTATCCCACTCTACCTGGTAGTCTCTATACTTGGGATTTTGTATGATAGGATAGGATTCCTTCATTATTTTGTCTGCTGTTAGTCTCACCAAATGAGATCTGGGATTCTAGCACCAGGCATCATGAGATATGGGGAGGCCTCGAGCCAATATGTAGCTCTTGAGCTTTAGACGATGGCCGAGTCGGAGCCGAAGATCGGCTCCATTCCTAACCAGCAAGAAAGAAGGCGCGAGGAGACAATGAACATGGAACGTTATGGTAGGTACATAACTTATTTTTCTTGCTGATAATGATCAGGGATGCCTTCCCTTCGTGGGATTTTACTCTGTTCTGTACTAGTTTCCTCCTTCTATTGTATAGCTTGTTTATGGCAGGAGTCCACCAGACTGGTTTCCTTCATTTTGCTTGGGATAGCATGAGCCATGCATTCTTGTAGGTGCACGTAGAAAGCATTAGTAAAGGATTTTGCAGCTTGAACAACGTTATCCTTTAGCATGGGGCTTGCCACCTCTGTCTTAAGTAACGTAAAGTTTGCTTTTGAAAAGTTTTTCACAGTGGTTTCCTTGTCCGGGGGTGGGGGCGGAATGTGGATATCCAAAGTGATTGGTTATGGTCAGATCTAACCAGCGAGGGGTTGACCTCCAGTGTGGAGCATCGGTCGCCCGTGTTGGTGATGACCAGGTCCAATATGTTGTCACCTTTGTTGGGAGTGTTGACCAGTTGATCCAGGGCGTTTGAGTTTATAAATTCTAGGAAATGTTGGGCAAGGGAGATAGTACTTGTGTAGTTCTCCCACTTAATGTTTGGGTAATTGAAATCACCCAATATTAGGGTGTTTGGTAGGACCTTTATATTTCCCAGTGTTTCCGGAAATGCTGAATGGAGGTCCTGGTACATGGTGGGTGATCTACAATTTGAACTGCAGTTTTGCCTGTTAGTTGCACGTGGATGATCTCTGAAGCATCGTGCTGTGCCACTAACCTGGAGGTGTGGGTATCCTTGATGAATATGGATACACCCCTGCCTTTTGTATTTTGGTCCGGGTTCTGTGGCCAAAATGTATGGTATGAGTTATAGCCTGGTAGTGCTGGGGTGCTCTCTGGAGCCTTAAACCAGGTTTCTGTTACTGCACATATATCTGTTTTCTCCATACTGAGGAGTGCCTCGAGTGCGTGCATTTTGAGGTTTAGACTTCTGGCATTGAGGAGCATTACCCTCAGGTTTTTGTTACTTGTGCTATTTATGGCAGTGGTTTTGTCTTTTGAGCCTTGCCTAAAAAAGGCACTGTGGGGGTGGCTAGAGCCTTGGCCAGTATTCGAAAGCCTAAGGGTGACAGGTGCAAGCTGTCTCTAGCGAAGCAGCGTGGCTTGTCGAGCATGTCATCCCAGGCGAACAGACAGTGGATCCCCTTTGAATGGCACCAGAAACTTAGCCAATCGTTGAAATTGATATTTTTTTCTTTATATCGTGATACCATACTGGCATGATGCTACTCAGGGTCAGGGTCATACCGGCCTGGGCTACAAGATCAGAGAGCTCTTCAATGTCTCTTTTCATGTTATCCAGGGAGGTATGGCTCAGGTCATTCACACCAACATGGACAATGACAGAGTTGTATTTGTACTTGTTCTGGAGTGACCTGAGTACTTGTGTTATGTGCCGGATCCTGGCACCCGAAAAGGCAGCTTAACAGTAATCTTCTCCTTATTCAGCCTAGTGAGTGGGACGTCAGTGTGCCTGACTATAGAGTCTAATTTTTTATTCTCAGATCTGACCATGTAGGGATTTCCTTGTCAAATCCTTCTGCAGCTAAATGTTTAGTAAATAATAATCTCTCTCCCTCTGACAAGAATGAGAAAGATTTTGAAACATTTGGGAAAAGAGTGCATTCTTCTGCCCCTCTTTCATAATTCTTAATTGTCGTGCTGATATTTTTGCTTGCTTCTTTTAGAATAAGTGGAACTAACTGTCATTTTTCCTTTATGTGAGGGCAAATCTATAAAAGCTTTACTTCTTGTTTCTCAAGTAGCCAAACATTCCCTGAAGTGTTCTTATGACTCTGCTGATGCCTCTTCTAGTGCAGCGGCTATTTGGTCTTTTATGAGAAGGTTTTTACATGGTTACATTCTCACATTTGCTTGAAGGTGTAAAAACTGAAATTTTGAATTCTCCACTTGATAAGGAGGCTATATTTGGACCGCCCGTGGTTTGATGTCCTGAAAAATATGATGAGATAGGAAAACTAATGGAGTGAAAGAGTGATGACTTAGACTGTTCCTTCTCCAAGTTTGTTAAAGGGTTCATCCTTAATTCAGGATCCTTTTGTAAAAAGCAAAAAAAGCATTCTCAGCAAACTTCTGGTAAGCAGATGTCCAAAAAAATAACAAGAACTCAAAAGAAGGGGTGAACATCCCGGAAACAAGGACAGTCCAAGTCGGAATGACTTTCTGCAAAATGCAGTCCCCACCCTGGCAACCCTGTAATTCTTCCCCAAAATCTGGCTCTCCATTTCAGACTTTGGCAACAGATCATCTCGGACAAAGGGGTTCTGAGAGTTCATCTGTGGTACAGCTGGCAGTGGGAGTCTTTACTTGCTTTAAAGGGATTCTTCCTCATCCACCAGATCACACTTCATTTCCTCTCTGCCATTCAGCAATTGCTTGGCTCAGTGGATAACTCATTCACTCCAGTGGAGGCATGAAGATTTGTATTTTTCCCAAAGACTGATCCTGAGCTTTTGAAAAAAATCAAGTTATGGCTTCGCATGTCAAACAAATGTTCATATTTCTAGAGCCGTAAGGGTCAATAAAAAAATGTAAAAGGCAAACTGTTCAGCAAAATTGGGTCTTTATAGTGGTAATGTTCATTAGATTCTAGGTCTTAAACTAGATTTTATAAGTCATAATGCATACATTTATATCAATTTTGTATTATTTTGTAAACAATGTAAAATGCCTCAGTAACCATACATGCTACACAGATACTGTCAGCAACATTTTGCTCATCCAGATGTGAGCTTTCATATGAGCTTAAGCAGTTATGTATGTTACTTGGTTGTTGCGGTATTTAAAAAAAATATAAATAGTAGGACAATGTAAATAGTGTACAGATAATTAATACCTTTTAAACAGCAGTAGAAAAGAGGTCAAATATCTGTGCATTTGTGTTCCCCATTATTTAAGCTTTAAGATGAAATATTTTAATAGCTTTTATATAGCATGGTTTTGAACTGATGAACACATAAATGAACAGGTTGTATTAGACGCCTAGAAGTGTCAGTACAGTTCAAGTGCTGAAACACCTGGTGGTGTAACTAGGCTGAAATGAGGTAATGGAGCGTATTCTTAACCCCCCCCCCCCGTGCCTTTCTGTCTCCTGCAGGGAAAGGTTTTTATTCAAGGATGTTTCTTTTAGCAAAGAAGCTTCATGGAGACATTATAATAGCCACAGATTTTAAAGATTTTTCTCTGTATTATGCTTTCAGTTCTCTGCATTAACCTTTGGATTATCCACTGCTGCATGGGTGTTTAGCAAGTGACTAGCTTTAGTGACAGCCTATTGCAAACTGCAAGGTAGTCATATTTTTCCTTATTTTGACTTGCTTATCTTTGCAGTCTTTTTCAAGTTTTCCTTCACAATCTGGGTTTCCTGGCGAACACTCAAAAAATCTTGTCTAATTCCATCCAACAGAATTGGATTCCTAAGTTACCTCATGGATAAAACCCATTCAAAGAGTTTTTCTTCTACAGGAAAAAAAGATCTGTGTCAAGATCTGTTCCTGCGTTTTTCAACTCTGTCATGGACTTCAGCAAGGAAATTTGTCAGGATTTTAGGATTCATGGCATCTATGGTACTCATTTCTTCTAGCTATTCAGTGGAACCTAAAATACCCAACATAATCACCCTCTAACATTTCAAATGTAGCCTTGGGATTTGTAAAAAAGGGAACTGCTTTTGTGGAGAGAGCAGTTTTATTTGAATCCAGGATTACCATTCTTCCTTCCAGCTCCATTACAATTTGTAACATCCAGTGCCTCACATTGTGCTTGGGGGGTGTCTTTGAGGGAAAAGTGCTGGGACTTTGGAACAAAAAAGACAGACAATAGGTCCATAGGTTCATACTAGGCTATCTGCCCTAGGGCATTTATAAGCCTAGCCAGAGTGTGTTGCTTTCGCCACCCATTTTAAATTAATTTAATTTTGCTATGCCCTTTTTCGAGGTTAGTATACTGTGCCTCTGTCTAACAGTGACACAGAAGTGATATCCGGGGTAAACCTACGATCTCCCATCCACTCATCAAGATTCCTCTTGAAGAGAGTCAATGAGGGACTCTGCCTAACCTGGACTGGGATTTTATTCCAGAGTGAAGGGAGCCTCTGGGTTATGAATCTGTCCCTCCAGCATGTTCTATTTATTTCAGTGCTGAGGTTCAAGTCTCTCAAGCGCATAGCTCAATGGGATTTGGATTTTCTGAGGTGCAGCATGTCCATTAATTCCGGGTTGGACATGGCTTTATACGTCAGGCACAGATCGCCTCTGAGCAGGCGGTATGCCACTGAGTAGAGCTGGAGTTTCTTTAACCAGGCAGCATATGGCATCTGTTTGAGCCCTTTGATTCTCTTGGTGAGGTACTTTTGGGGTCTTTCCAGTTGCTGCAGGTGTCTGGTAAGGTACATCCCAAAAGGGGCATTGTACTCAATTATGGGCCTGATGAGGGATGAGTAAAGAGGCACGATGACCTCCCCTGATCTAGATGTGAATCCCTTCATGATTAGGTGGGCTATATAAAATGTTTTTCTAACCACTTTGGCCACGTGGTTGTCAAATGAGAGATTGCCATCAACTTGGGTCCCCAATTACTTCTTCTGTACTTACCACCTATGTGGTAATTTGTGGGCACTTTGTTTTTGCCAAAGGGGATGACTATACACTTTTTGGCGTTTAGCTTGAGGCCATGGCTCTGGCACCAGTTGTCTGTTTCCATGAGACCCTTTTGGAGGATGCTTGTGTCAGCTGGAGAGTCGATTATGGCGCCCAGTTTGCAGTCATCTGCGAACTTGGTCAGCCACAGTCCTCCCGTGTTGGCCTGTACCTCCGAGAAATATATACCGAACAAGAGAAGTCCCAGGACTGAGCCTTGTGGGATGCCACTTGTAACTGGTTTGGAGTCTGACATGGCTCCAGCAATTCTAACCATGTGGGTTCTGTCCTTGAGCCAGTTTTCAACCCATCTAGTGACATAGGGGTTTATATTTACGCTGGTGAGCTTATCTGTTATGCCTGAGTGGGGTATTGTATCGAAGGCTTTTGCAAGGTCCAGGTAGGCTGTGTGGAGCACCTTCCCCTCGTCAATGGCCTTGGTGACTGTTTCAAAGAAATCAACCAGGTTTAAGAGGCAGGATCTGCCCTTAACAAAGCCGAACTGGGTAGGATCCAGTGTCTGTAGGTCCCTAATATCTTTATTTATGAGGTTCATGATGATCCTTTCCATAGCTTTGCAGACCAAGCTAGTCAGGCTTATGGGGCGATAGTTTCCAGGATCCGTTGAGGCACCACCTTTGTGGAGAGGGACCACTGTTGCTGTACGCCACTCTTTGGGTACATATCCTGTAGTAAAGCTGAGATTGAACAGTAGTTTTATGTTTGGGTTTAGCTCTTCTTGGAGTTCATGTAGGGTGCAGCCCGGGACACCGTCTGGTCCTATTGATGCTGTGTTTTTTTGCTTTGGAGAGGGTGGCTCTTACTTGAGCATCTGAGATGTCAGAGGGGCAGCACTCTGCTGGGATAGATATTTGCCCTTTTGGTACGGAGGGAGGGGGAGAAGTTTGCGCTGAACCTGTCAGCTAGGATGTTGGCAATGTCTGTGGGTTCGGTGTATTTTTTTGTCATTTTGGACTAATTCTGAGCATATCTGGGAATTTTCACCCAGGTTCTTAACATAACTAAAGAAAGCCTTGTGATTATCCTTAGTGTCCTGTGCAGTTTTTCTCTTGAAGCTGGCCTTAGATGATTTTATGAGTGCCCGTAGTTTTTTGCTAACACTGATCAGAGGTGCCTTCCCTTTTTGGGATTTTGCTCTATCATGTAGTAGCTTCCTCCTTCTATTGTATAGTTTGTTTATGGCTGGGGTCCCCCAGACAGGACGTCTGCCTTTGGAGGATTGGGTCTTGGTTTTATTTGGGATTGCATGATCCATGCATTCCTGAAGGTGTTCATATAATGCGTTTCTAAAGGATTCTGCGGTATGGGCCGTACTTTCCACAGGCCCGGGGGCTGTGCAGGATTCCACCTCGGTTTTGAGGAGTGTGAAATTTGCTTTAGAGAAGTTTTTCACTGTGGTTTTCTGGGCAAGGGGTGGGGTCGGGGTGTGAATATCCAGTGAGATTAGTTTATGGTCTGATCTTACCAGTGAGGGATACACTTCTGGTCTGGAGCATAGAGTCCCCATGTTGGTGATGATCAGGTCCAGTATGTTCCCCTCTTGTGGGAGTGGTAACAAGTTGTTCCATAGCATTTGAGTTTATAAATTCTAGGAACCTTTGGGCTAGGGTGTTGGAGCTAGAGTAATGCTCCCAGTCTATGTTTGGGTAGTTGAAGCCCAATATAATGGTGTTTGGAGAGACCTTCATATTTTCCAGTGTTCTCAGGAAGGTGGAGTGGGGTTCCTGGGTTTGGGAGGGTGGTCTGCAGCAGGCTATAAACTGGAAGGCAGTTTTACCCACTGTTAGTTGCACATGGATAGTCTCTGATGCTTCGTGCTATGCCACCAACCTGGAGGTGTGGGTATCTTTGACGAATATTGATACTCCCCCTCCTTTTGTGGTTCGGTCCAAGTTTTGGTGCCGAAAAGCATGGTATGAGGTATAACCTGGTAGTGCTGGGGTGCTCTCAGGAGCCTTGAACCAGGTTTCTTTTACTGCACAGATATCGATGTTCACCATGCTAAGGAGAGTTTAGAGTGCGTGCATCTTGAGGTTTAGACTTCTGGCGTTGAGTAGCATTACTCTTAGTTTATTATCCCTTGTGATACCTATGGAGGGGGGTTTGTCTTTTGAGCCTTGCCTAAAAAAGGCAAACACACAAAAGCATCAAAAAGATGCTCACTGCTAGGAGTCTAAACAAAAAAACTCCACTCCCTAGAAGCTCTCTTTTCCCTAGAGAATGCTGATATCTTTGCGGTCACTGATGCATAGTTTAAAGCTGCAGAGAGCGTGCCAACAGTGCAAGGTTATAATGCCTTCCACACATTTAGGCCAGCTACTTCACAGGCAGGGACTAAAGGTGGAGGTGTCTCTATTTCCATAAAAAATAAATAAACTTCAAGGCTGGTCAAACAGGGCAATGCACTTGAGCTGATCCATGTTCAAATCACTATAGGTAATATCTAGTACCACTTCCTTGCAAGCTATAGGTTCCCCCCTCTATCACCCAGGAAACCCATATCATGTATTTAAACTTATAAGAAACACTACCATCCAACCCAGTACGATATTCATGGGTGACTTGAATTACCTCAGTATTAACTGGGAATTTTATACGACACCAAATGTATGTGCACATAGATTCCTGGATTTTGTCAACACAAACTTCCTGGACCAGATAGTCAGCACACCAACCAGGAATGTAACCATACTGGATCTGGTCCTCACTATTATGGGAAACTGCTGCACACCCCCTACTGTAATGCCTTCCCTGGTAAGGTCAGACCACAAAATGGTCTCATTTGAAGTAAAAATGAAACCTGGTATTTTCAAGAATTATTCTAAGGCTAACCCCCTGCTATTACTTGAGAACCTGGCAAAATTTCAAGCCCCTATAAAACCTGAGAATACTTCTGCCTATGCAGAACTGTTCACAGAACCCTGTACAAGCATGTCAATAGCTGTGTAGAGGCAGCTATACCCACCAGGAAGAAGTACAGAACTAACTCTAAAAACCAGCCACCCTGGTGGAATCACAAAATCAGTTGGCTGTATAACAGGCAGACGAAAATCATGGAAAAAATTAAGTAGTGTAGCACTCGGCAGGATAAAATCACTCCTCAAACTAAACAAACTCCTCACAGGACAAATATAGTCTACCAAAGCCACATTTGAGGTAAGTTTGGCCTCCCAGGTCAAGGACAACTACAAAGCATTTTTTAGCTATGTCCACGACCACAAAATCAATACACAGTTGTGTGCAGAGCTCATTGTTAATGGAGCCACCTATACTGAGCCAGAAGATGTAGCAAACTTCCTGGCTGATAAATTCAGCTCCAACTTTACCCCTCTCCCTCTCAACCTTTCCTCAGGAGATATCAAATATAACTCTCCCTGCTATCGGTAAGGAATAGATCCTTAATGCTCTCTCTAAGACCAAGAACACTGCATCAGTGGGCCCAGACAGTATCCCAGGATGTCTTCTTAATAGAATGAAATATGACCTATCAGGGCCTCTGGAATTACTATTTAACTGTAGCCTCCAAACAGGCTTTGTGCCTCATGAGTGGAGAAAGACAACAATCTTCCCTCTGCACAAAGGTGGGTCATCTACAGACCCTGGAAACTACAGACCCAGAAGTCTCACTAGTCTTGTATGTAAAGCCATGGAAAGAATTATCATTGAGATGATCAATAGAGATGTAGTAAACCTCCAGACACTGGACCCATCCCTGTTTGGTTTCATCAAGGGCAGATCATGCCTACTCAACCTGGTGGACGTCTTTGAGAAGGTCAGCAAAGCAATGGATGAGGGCAAAGACGTTCACATTGCCTACCTTGCCCTGGCCAAGGCATTTGACGCAGTACCCCATTTGGGTATTGCTGACAAATTCAAGAGGTTAGGTACAAATCCATATGTCACCTGGTGGATAGCCAACTGGCTCACAGACAGGACCCAGGAAGTTAGAATTGGGGAGTCCACTTCTACAAAGAGGCCAGTCACAATTGGAGTCCCTCAGGGATCAGTCCTTGGACTGCTCCTTTTTGTCATTTACTTCTCATAAGTCAAGACCAATGTCAGTGGTCTCTGGCTGACTAAATTTGCAGATGATTGCAAATTAGGAGCGGTCATTGAATCTCACACTGATACAAATGTTCTCCAGAAGGGTCTGACACAGACAAACAACTGGTGTCAGAGCCATGGACTAAAACTAAATGCCAAGAAGTATCCTTTGGGAAGTCATCCATCCCTGGTAGCTATTGTACTGACAACACACCCCTTAGAGCTGACCCATTAGTCAGGGACTTAGGGACACACACTGATAGTAATCTTGCCTTTGATCATCACATGTCTATAATGGTGAGAAAATCATTCTATATTGCGCAACTTATAAACAAAGGTATGGTGTCTTAAGTCCAAGGAAGTCATTGTTGCACTGTATTTGGCATTCATCAGACTTATCAAGTACAGTGCCCCCTTTGGTATGTACCTAACTAGGCATATCCAACAATCGGAATATCCACAGAGGTTCCTCACTAAAAGAATACAGGGCGTAAGTAATATGTCCTATGCAGACCACATCAAGACCTTATCTCTGTATTCTGTTTCCTACAAGATTTTGAGGGGAGATCTATGCCTGGCATACAGGGCATTGTCTGACCCCATTCTGATGGACCTCCTGCATATCCATAAAGCAAACACACCAGAATTACCAGTTCTAAAGACTTAAACCTTGCCTGTGATATAAACAGGACCTGCTGGAGAGATAGGTATGTATCCCAGAGACTACCACATCTGTGGAACAGGCTCCCCATCCGTGTGAAGCAGAGTTCCTCCCTAACCCAATTCAAGTGCAACTTGGACAATTGGATGGGAAACCAGAGACTCATCCCTGGTTTGGCACCTATGTCTCTAATGGATAGAGGTAACCTATAAATGGTTCATTTCCCAAGCCCATGCTTGCACTTATCAATGTATCAGAATTTGAAAGATTATGCATGCATGACTAGGCTTAAAAAGGCCTTTGTGGTCTTTAGCCTAGTAAACACCTATGAACATATGTTGGCAGTAATAAATACATTCAACTCTCTATCATCTGTGGCCTTCAGGACCTCTGCAAATGGTCATAGATAGCACAACTGTGGTATGGAACTTAAAAAGGGGGTTTCCAGATCACACCCTCTGTGCATATTAGCCACTGTAGCCTGGGACATAGAAATTCAGCACTATCTCACGCTGCAGGTTTCTTATATTTTGTCAAAACACAACTTTATGGCTGACTGTCAGAATAAGACTAGGACAGACCATCACAAATGTAAATTGAATCCAAAGGGACTTTCAGGATTTGATCCAGCTGTAGGGAACACCTCGGATACATCTGTTTGCTTCCATTCACAACAAACGTCTGGCAAAATTCTGCTCCAGGACTCATTGCAAGCAGGCCTGGCAAACAGATGCATTCTCTTTTTCTTCAATGGGAATATTCCTGTATGCCTTGATGCCTGTTCCACTTTTGTCTGGAGTCATTCTGAGGATTCAGAAGGACTCTAAAGATTATTGTGGTAGCTCAGACAAATCAGACTGTGGTTCTCACTTTTGGAAATAGCCAAGGGCAATTACAAGCTTCTTCACAGGCTAGCCCTGCTCACAAGGCAGGGGTTGTTTGATGCACACCAACTTGAAGCAACTTCAAATAACTGCGTGGATGATAGAATTTTAATTCCTTTTAGGCACCTATTTTTTGAGGACATGTAGTAGATACTAGGTATTAATTGAGACAAAGAACTTGTATATTAGCAAATGGCAAAAATTTTCTAGTTTGTGTCGGTGCCACATAAAGAATCAGGAACCTAGTATTTCTTTGGTTCCGCAATATTTATGAGAGAAGTTAGTTTCTATTTTTACTTGTTCCTCTGTCAAGGTTAATCTTTTTGTGCCATTTCAGCATGTGTTCCCATGCATCCCCCTCTTTCAGTGCACTCTCATATCAATCTGTTTTTGAAAGGGGGTCTGCATATGTGTCCAACTAGTAAGCAGGTGGCTCCTCCTTGTGATCTTAAATTTATTATAGAAAAATGAACACTTACTCCATTTGAACTAGCTTATCAGGCTGATATGGAAAACATTGATTACTTTAAATTCTACAAGAAGTGTGTTTGAGTTGCAAGCTCTTATGGTTCATCAGTCTTATCTCATTTTCTACAAAGGTAGGGTTTCTTTAGGCATAAATAAAGGATTTGTTCTCAAAGTGGTATCTGAGTTTACTTTGACCAAACCTGTCTATTTCCCTGTCTTCTTTCCAGAACCTAAAAATGAGGGGGAAAAGAATTCTTCAAACTCAGGATGTCCACAGACAACTCTGATACATATCTGTCAGCCTCTTAGTGCAAGAAATCTGGACAAAGCCTGACAAAGTAGGGGAGGGGGCAAAGGCCCAGAAATACGGACAGATTTTAAATATTGCTCTTAGGAAGTTGTTAGAGTAACAGAGCTTGTGTTAACATACATTTTCTGAAGAATTTGAAGTTCAAAACTCATGTATATCATTATTTTGTGACTTTAATCCTCAGATCATCCCAGTGATTTATCAGAAAACCACAAGTTTTATGAGGGACACAAAAAAGGCAAAAATCTGGACAGTTGAATGGTGTGCTGTGATACTATCTTGACAGAGCTAAAACCTTTAGAAATTCTGATAAGTTGTGTATTTCTTATGAAAGTAAGGAACAAGGACAACCAGTGTCAAAGCAAACCATTTCCAAATGATTGTCCCATGCTATTTATTTTTATTATTCCACCGTAACAGGTCAATGTCAGGCAGAGTCAAGGCACATTCTACTAGGGCCTTGGCTTTTTGGAAAGAGTGGACACAAAGTTCTAGATGCAGCAACTTGGTCCTCAGCCCTCTTTTTACAGTATTCTACATGGGGTTGGAGTGTCGCATCAGATATTGCCATCTCTTTCTCTAGAGTCAGTGCCACTCTCCTACTGTCTTCAACATTCATGCCTGGTGCACACACACCTTCTCACGCGCACTCCTTCCATCACTTTGCTGGATGCCCTCATTTTCTCTTGCCTTCTTCCTGTCTGTCCCACATCTTTACCAGATTGTCTTCTGCTTTCCTGCACATTTTCCTGAACCACGTAATCTGTTCTTTGACCTTCTCTGCAGATGAAGGTACATAGGCTTCTGCTCTGATGCCTTCATTTCTTCATCTGTCCCTGTCCCACACGGTATGTTGTGCCAACTGTCTCAGGCAGTTCATCTCCATCACCTCTTGGTTACTTAATGGTTCTGCTTTCACGGTCAGGTTTTTGTACCATACAGTAGTACCACTCATACCACTGTTTTTGTACATCTTAATTTTCAGCTTCTTTTGCATTCTTCTGCCACATGCTACCCCTGACACTCTGTGACAGGTGGCTGCAGTCCCTCTGATTCTAGCATTGACTTTCTCTTTCAGACTTCCCTTCTCCTCAGCCACCCCTCCCAGACACTTGAAGCTTTTAACCTGTTCCATTGTTTTCCCTTCTCTCTCCATTCCCACAGTCTTCTGATTTCCCCCATTTGCTGCCATTACATCTGTTTTGTCTGTACTCCATTTCATTTCATATGCCTTCAGCTTTGCATTCCATTCCTGTACAATTTACTGAGGTTCTTGTTAAGAGTCTGCCTGTAATGCCACATCATCTGTGTACAGCAGCTTTTTTGATCTGTCCCCTCCTACCTGTTTACTAATGTGGTCTATCACAAGTATGAATAGCAGTGGGTTTGGAACTAAACCCTGGTGCATACCCCCTCCTACTGGGAACCCCTTTGTACGACCAGTTATTATTCGTACCTTTGTCATTGGGTTTTTCTACATAGTCTGCTCTGATTCTACTAGTATTTCTGGGACTTTGAAAAATTGCAGGACTGCCCAAATCAGCTTTTTTGAGACATTGTCATATGCTTTCTCCAAGTTGAGTAATGCCCTTTTAGAGTCTTTCATCATCGCTAGCTTCTTCTCATCTGTCTGTCTGACTGCAAAATAGGTTGTGCTGCAGTCTGATCTGAAAATGAACTGCTTATCTCCCATCTTACCATTGACTACTGTGAGTATTCATTTTATCAGTCACCCTGTCAAGAACTTTAATGCAGTGTGGCAGGAGTTTGATCCTTCTGTTCTGCCCACAGTTGTGAATGTCCCCCCTTGTTTCTGTACAATGGCACTAGAATGTTTATACATTCATCTGGAATACACCTTTCTCTTCACACTGATATGAGTACCCTCTGGAGCCATTTCTCCACTAACTCATGAGCTTAACTGAGCATGGTGCTTTCCCTAACTTCATTTTCTTTTGTGTTTTTCTTCTGTCTTCTAGAGTGAGCTCCCCCCGTTTCATCGTGGGCTTTGTCTGAGGGTAGTACAGCTTCTGTGGCTTTTTCTTCATTCAGAAACTGCTGGAAGTACTCCTTCCATCTGCCCTTGATGTTGTGGACTGGTGAGCAGGTTGTTGCTGGCATCCCTTATGAAGGATGCTAACCATTTTCTTTAACTTTCTTTCTTTGCTTTGCAACCTAATAAGAGTTTCTTTGTGACATCTGCTGAGTCCCTTTCCAAAAAGTGATTGTGTTCTTTGCTATTACAACTGCTGTTAGCCAACCAGTATTCCTTTTTAGCTGGGTGCCTGTCTTTTCTATCTCCCACTTTTTCCTGCACTCCTCTGTTCTTTTTATGACGTCCTGGACTTCTGCGTTCCACCACCAGCTTTCTTTATATAGCTTATTTCCATACCTGGCTTTGGCCGCATATCAGATCTGTAGTCCTCATGCATGCTGTTTTGAGGTTCTGCCATTTTTCTTCAATTTCACCTGTTTTCCTTCTCTTAAAGTGGTAGAGTCCTGAACATTTCCTTGAACACTTGTGCTTTCTCTCCAGTCAATTTCCAAGTCTTCAGCCTAATCTCTGTTGACCTTAGAGCCTGCTGTGACCACTGCTTGCTAATTCTGGCAATTAGTGGATTTTGCATGAGCCAGCTGCTTCACTGGAGATGATTTTGTAATCATTGATTATACTCCACTGCCCTTTCATTATGAGGAGGAGGTCTATCTAAGTTGCATGTTGGCCACTCTTATGTGTGATCTTGTGACCGTCTTGCCGTATCATGTATTGGTCACCATCAAGCCATTTGCAAGACTAATGTGTAGAATGGCTTCTCCTCCTTTATTCCTGTTGCCCCACCCTTGTGGATCCAGGCAGTCCTCCTATGCTGGTCTGTCTATCTTTGTATGTGCATTTGGGTCCCCAATATCAAACCCGCTCTTATCCTGTTTTATCTAGCAGGTCTTGCAACTGCTGCCTGAATGCACGCTTTTCTTCGGTATTACATCCGTGCTGTGGGTCATAGGCTGAGATTCAAATAGTACCCTATCCTTACTTTGGAGTCTGATTGCCGTGAGTCAGTCACCAACTCTGACATTCCTCACTGTATTCTAAAGCTTCTCCCACACCACAGTTCACACTCCATCTCAAGTCTGTTTTCTCTCTGAATAGTAGCCTCTGGATCCAAGGCCAAATAGCTTTGCTACACAAACCTTCTATCTTGTCTGCTGGATACAGAGACTGTCCTGCCTCTTCCTTACCATCATGTCATACCCTTTCAAGGTGTATTCTGTCAGTAAACCTGTGCATAGTGCAACAATCCTTGGTTCATCTTTGGCAGGTTAATTGTTTTTTACTTCCATTTTTTGCTCAACAGAGCTATGTTAAGTAACTCAGGCTGGACAGTTGGACACTATCCAGCTAGTATCTTATTCACCAATGGCTGCTGAACTCTATGATGAGTGCATACTGGCCAGTAGGATCACATAGACAAGCATAGGTCGGAATAGGCTGGGATCTCAACCCACTTACCACTGGCAAATGCCAATTTTTGGTGGTTAGTCAACTCAACTAATTCTCCTAGAGACAATTTTTACATCGAGTGGGTATTCATGACATGGCATGCAGTCAGTGATCCATGTTTTCCTATTTAGAGGATACTGTGCACTACAGTTTATGCCAAAAGCAGTTGGTTTATACAGCTATTCCCTTGATCAGCACCATCTATTATCTGTACTGCTACCCATCACTCCATTTTTGGATGAGTGAGGTGAAAACACCCAGCATGTTTTATTTGGGGAGGTGGGAGGAACCCTACAGAGACACAGGGAGAACATGCAAACTCCACATACACACATATTGACTGGAGGTCAGAATCAAATCTTGAACCGTATGCATACTAGACAAAGACCTTAACCATTATGCCAACTGCCAACTCTATTTCTGTCTTCACTCTATTTGTTTCAAGACTACATATCTGTTCTTTTAGTTTGCTCAAATCCCTATATGTTTTCTGTAAGCTTTTTCAGAAACACAGCCCACATTTTGACCTATGTGTATATACCTTTGTGTATGTAGTTTACCTTTTTGGTTAAGTTTTCTGGCAGTTTTTTTCCAGGGCTATTGCCTTGATTGCTGGAGGAAGAAAGTTTAGAGCTTTCTTACTTTAACTGTCCTTTATATGGAGTTCCCCTGTAGCTCCTGGCACAGCATGTGACAGGCACCCTTTAGCTTTGAAGTGATGTCTGGTAGCAGGTGGAGTAGAATTCCAATAGCTTGGAGTACTGGAACAGTGATCTATTAGAACATCTACCATTATGGTAAGTTTATCTTTAAAAACTGTACATTTTACCGTACTGTTTCAGTTTTTGCAGATGTACTCTTGCAGGGAGTTTTGCCTCCTGGAAAGAGAGAATGTCTGACTCCTCCTTACCACCATGGTATCCACTTTGTTTCAATCCCATATATCTGTCCTTTTAATTCCTTTAGATCAATGTGGAAAATGATGTTACTCTGGACTTTTTCTGGTCCCCAAGAAAGAATCTGATGACCCATTCTAGATCTTTTCAATCTAAACACTTTTCTCCTCATTCCAAAGTTCAAAATGTTTACTTTTCAAACTGTTTCCTCCTATTTCCCTTCAAGCATTTTGATCAAATTAGATCTAAAAGATAATTGTTTGCATATTGCCATTTACAAAAAGCACAGGTTATTTTTAAGATGTTTTGTATTGGGATTGGATTTTCAGTTTCCCTCGTTGCCCCTTTGTTGTTTCTACTGCACTTACAGTATTCTCAAAATGCATTGTTCCAGTACTGGCCTTTTGTAGGCTTCAAGCCATACTCCTCTTTCTTTTTTTTTCCACAACATATTTTATTGATCAGTCTAACACTGTACAGCTTATTGTCCAATCTTAATGCAGGGTGCATTTTTTTTCCTTCCTGTCAGCTGGCCACTCTGGTTATCTTCAAAACACATTATTTACTTCTCATGCTGGGATCATACCAATACTGGGAATTACAAATAGCCATTTTTCATAATCCATTTAATTATTTTATAAAGCCTCCTTATATATACATCATAGTTCTTTGCCCTATTTCAGTTTCTCCTTTATGGCCTAATCCAGTGTAGTAATTGTTTCACTTTATTTACTTTCTAACTGTCCTCCTCCTGTATTGTGTTTACCCCTACTGCATATTATACTACAAACGACTATAAATACCTGAACTATTTGCATGTACAGTAAATCTCTTTTCTTGTACTGCTTCTGCCTTCACCCTGCCTGTTTTAAGACCATATCTCTGTTCTTTTAATTTGCTCAAATCCCTGTATGTCTTCTCTAGCTTTTTCGGTAGCATAGTCTAAATACTGTGTCCTTCCCCTCCATTCACCATCACTTTCATCTCATCACTTTAAACGGATCCACTTAATTTCGAAAGTCCATAATCTCGACTTTCAAAATATCGAACCCAGAATGTCGAGATTGTGGAATCTCGAAACTAAGAAGAAAAAAATTAAAAATAAACAGGACATCAAAAAATTTGTTTTTGCAGGGGACAAGGCCCCCTGTACCCCCACCCCCCCTGCAACTTAAATATACTTACTCCGAGATCACGCTACAGTGAAGAGAACAATAATGGAGATCGTTATATAGTGCAGAACATTACCATTCTCTTCACTGTAGCTCAATCTCAGAGTTGGTATATTTAAGTTGTAGGGGACGTGGGGAGTGCAGGGAGGCTTGCCCCCCCCATGAAAAATACATGTTTTTTGATGTCTTTTTTTTTTTCTTCTTCTTCTTCTTCATAGTTTCGAGATTCCACAATCTTGACATTCTGGGTTCAATATTTTGAAAGTCGAGATTGTGGACTTTCAAAATTAAGAAGTGGACCCCTTTAAGCACATCTTTCATTATCTGAAAGATTACTTAATATCAGCCTCAACTAATCCCGAGTCCCTACACTCTTTCAGCTCTCCAGTTCTCTCTGAATCTTTTTTTGCTGTCTGGGTTTCACCATGAATCAAAAAATGTCATCTTTTATTCCAGAATGCCGACTGATTTTCCAGGGATGTCTAATGAACATCTCCATTACGACTGTGTTTCTTCCTCAAAAAGTGAAACTTATTAGCACTTCATTAGTCTCACTCAACGATGTCTTCTGCAAGAGAATTTTTGAGAGTTCTTGGTTTCATGGCCTCTTCTCTTTTCATGATTCTTTGTCAGACTTCATGAAAGAAAAGATTCAGTAGTTTTTCAAATCATTTTGGACTCAACACTCTCACCCTCTCAACATCTGTCCTTCCCATTTCCGTTTGTAATCTTTCTGCATAAAGTCAATTGACAGGGAGTCCCCTGTATAAATTTGTTTCCCTCCAGTGTGAGTAATGAATTGAAACGGTTCTGTTCCAGGACACGTTGCAAAGAGGCCTGAAAGATAGTTGCCTTTTCCTTCCCCTGTGCAGGTATGTTTCTTTATGCCTTTCCCTCCTTTTCATTTACAGTGTCTCAGTGCGCTCACCCTCTACCCTTTCCATTTTCAGTCCTCATTAGTTTTGCCTTCCTTTTTGGCCCTGAATCTAAGATGAATGAAATTTTAAGAGACACAAGTAAATGTATTTGTGTCTCTAAGAATGAGATAAATATATCTTATAGTAGGATCGATATGACATTGGAAAATTTATATATGGACGGTCTCATTAATGAAAAAATCAAAAGTTTTTTAAATGTGAAAAAGCCCAAGATCCCTACGATCTTTGGTATCCCAAAAACACATAAAAGTGAGATGGACCCACCACTAAGGGCAATCGTTTTGGCTGAGGGCTCTAAGACAATGTCCTTGGCTAAATTTGTGGATACCAAACTAAAAGTTTGTGGCTTAAGAGACCTAATATTTTAAGGGATTCCTGGGACCTTTTAAGGAGTTTTAAACGGGAATTATTTAATGAGAATATGTGATTTTTAACTATAGACATAGTTGATTTATTTACCTGTATACCCCACCAAGAAGGTTTAACACTTTTAGAGGAAATTATATATGAAGATGGTACATTTACTAATGATGAATGTCTGCTAGTTTTGCAATTGACTGAATTAGTTTTAAAATATAATTAGATTTATTTTAATGGAGAATTTTTCCATCAAATAAAAGGTGTGGCGATGGGTGCAATTTGTGCACCCACCTATGCTAATTTAATATTGGCTAAATGGGAGGAAAAATACATTTTATGCTCCATATATAAACATAGTTGGAGCCTGTATAAGAGATTTTTAGATGATATTTGTGTTTTATGGACTGTACCCGAAAATGAATTGTATGGTTTTATTAAATTTTTAAATACAAGCACAAGTTTTTTAAAGTTCAATTTTAATTATTCCCCTGATAAATTGCAATATCTAGATGTTGAAATTTATAGTTTTCAGTCTAAGGTTTATAGAAAAAACACCTATTGCAATTCATTCTTAAATAAAAAAAATGTTGTGAAAGGGCAGTTTATCCGATCTTGTCGTATGACTTCGAAACAGAACGACTTCCTAGCTGAAATATTTTTCCTTAAACAGTTGTTTAAGGAAAGAGGGTACCCGGATAACCTTCTTAAAAAAATAGAGTTGGAAGTCTGTAAAGAGAGGGAAGGAAGATATAAATCCATTTTAGGCCAAGATGCCGAACTACATATATTGGAATCTAGGGGAAACATTGGTGTTTTGATGGCTCTTTAATTCTTGAATATAATGGTAGTTCAAGATTAGTAAGGAACATTATCAATAAGGAATGGAACAATTTTTTGTATGTTTACAGATTTGGAAATAATTAACAATGAAAGTATAAAAGTGGTGTACAAGAATGGAAGAAATTTGAAAGATTATCTACAAAAAAACAATAATTTTGGTGAGGGTAATAATAAAAGGACATGGAGCACATTTAAATGTGGCCGGTGCTCACAGTGTGAGTTTATTATAAACAAAGAAAGTGTTACATTAGATAGTAGAAATATTACCTTAAAAAGTAGGTCCTATAATAGTTGTGAAACTAGTGGCCTGGTATATTTAGCTCTTTGTCAAGTTTGTCAGTCTTTCTATTTTGGAAAAACTGAAAGAAAGCTTAAGAGGAGAATATATGAGCATATATACGACATACAGACTAAGAAAGATAACAACGCTCTGTACAAACACACTTTGGAATGCCCACATGCAGCCTTTAGATTTTTTGTAATAGAAAAAATAAGCATGGATAAAAGAGGTGGCATGTGGGAAGAAACTATTGAGTACAGGGAACTATGGTGGCAGTTGTCTTTAGAATCTAATAAAAGACCTGGTTTAAATCTGTGTCACTGATTCCACTCTTAAAATTAAGAGCTGCTAAATTATAGGAAATGGGAATGTTCATTCTCTTTATATTTTTTTCTAATATATATTCTTGTTGCTGTTTGTTTTATGCATAAGTACCAAGTACCTTTACAATATACATTTGAATGGTTCACTTACAATGGTATTTTATATAAAGGATTTTTTAAAGTATGTTTTATTTATTTTTTTAAGTATTTACTCATGTTTTTGAATGTTTTATTATTTGTATTTGGAATACATCTAAATTTACATGGTTTAGTGTGTTTTTAAAATTTTTTGTAGACATTCATTGATTGATGATGTTGTGATGTCATTGATTTTTTAGTTAAATAGAATTAACTTGACACAGCCCACATCTGATGTTGTTCAAAATGAAAACGGAGTATTAATTTTGTTAATGTGCCTTATCTTTTGCTGATTGTCTGTTGGTGTTAGTAAACGACTGTCTGCTAAAAGTCTTCAGTTTGTGGCTTTATGGTTTCGCTGTTCGGGGTATAATTGCTGTTTTTACTGGAGTTTCACAAAGCCTGACACGTGAAGATTTCCTTGTTAGACAGCTTTCACTTCAGTTAAATTTTTGAGAAAGTAGTTTTGCAGCCTACCTGTAAACGCGTAGGTAATGAATCAAAAACTGTGAAAGTTACAAAACAAGTTAAAATACGAAAATTCTTAAGCACATGCTCTTCACATCCATCCACAACCCCCTTTCCAATTTTTGCATGGGGTCGCAGTGTCACTTCAACATGCTGTGAATTTTTGCCATGGAGGCTATACACTTAAACGAGCAGTCTATTCAACATGACGTCTTACTACTTGAAACCATAATGGTGTGCGAAGTGGGTTGGGTTTGGTGTGCGAAGTGGGTTGGGTTTGTAGTGATTTTAAGTACTTGTAAGCTTAGTAATTCTTGATGTAAGGTAAAATAACTGAAGATTTAGTAACTTTAAGGGTCAAACAGTCTAATCAAACTAATTTTTGGAGTTGTATTATTCCAAAGAAAATTCATTTAAATATTTATTGGGTGTCTTAAAGCACTCTGGTAAGATTTGTGAAAATGTGTTGCTACAAAAGTTGAGAGATTCATAAACATTTGATTTTAATTACAAAGGATTTTGCTAGTGAGTTAAAGTTGAGTTTAGATCACCATGTCAAGATAATTATTTTATTAATTGGGTGATTTAACTCTGGATGAGTAAATAATGGCAAGCCTGCTTTGTACTTGATCTCTAAATGTTTAAGTTCATTGTGACATCTTAATTTTGGAAAAGAAAGTTTTTTATAATATGAAATATCTGTCAATGCCTTTGGAAAGAGTGCTGATGTTTTAATACCTTGTACTTTAAAGCTGTACTACATTCCTTTACAATTGTCAATACCTTGGAGTTAGTGTGTTTTTGGGTTATATGCACATATAGATGTCACTTGTAAAAAGGATTGGTCTTTATTTTGTTGTACCATAACCTATACCCGTACAATATGATAAAATAGTGGCTCAAGAGATCACATAAAGAGAGAATGTGATGAGGTAAACCTAGTCTCAAATGACACATGAGCTTAATTGAGGAGAATTATTCCTATTGATTATCAAACATGTAGAGATGGAGCCCTAGAGAACTGTAATGGGATTGAATTATTTGTTAGGAAAGTTGAATTTTTTGAGCACATAATTGAGAAAGGGAACATGGACTCCATGAGATGGATTCCCGGCGTCTAGAGCAAATACATTAATCATCCTATTAGATTTTTAATATACTAAAGAATTGTATAAATATTGTCGTATTGGGTTTGTCTGCCTTTAGTGAATCCTGAGTGAAATTTTGTAATAATTCTCCATGTCTGCTGACCGAAAGCATTTAATTAGGATTGTAGCCTAGAGTTTAATGTCTAAATTAAGGAGATTAGGTGATGATTTTAACTGAAAATTGGTCTCTGTAAGACTTGTGTTTAAAGTTTGCCCTAGACTGATTCCTATTCATATCTGACAACCCAATGACATTAATTAGCTCCTACAGGATAGGAACCAAACATTCACACTTTCAGACAAGCATCAAATAATTTGGGCCAGGGGACTTTCTGTAGATTTTAGCTACAAAATACCAGTAACAACTTGGAGATGTACATTATAGAACATCCAATACATCCTTTGGGATTTTAGTTGGATTAAAGCTGTTCAAAACATTATGGGAGATTAATGTGAAAGTTTGTTCGCACATGGTATTCTTTAAAAAAACACAGAAGTATTTTTTATGGTTTGCTATATAGTGAATGATTTTCTGTAATAAAGAGAATATTGGAATTATGACTAAGTTTTAGCATACTTTCATGAAGCGTAGGAGAGATATTTGCCTATTCAGTTTATCTGGCAGACATTTTGACACAAAAAGGGGTTTTCATTCACTTGCAAGTGAGATTAGAATGTTTTCTTTCTTCTAATATGTTCTGTACATTTTTAATCCAGTTTAGTAATCAGTATCTTAAATTCACTTATCTTCATAATCTTGCACTTCTTTAGGTAAGGTACTTTGCTAATAAGAATCTCTTCTTAATGTAGCTTTAAACATCACCAGTCTAATACCAGGTGGTAGACTATTTTTTTTTTTTAAATAAGTTTATTGTTTTTAACATACAAAATAAATATTATAACAATCTTATACAAGCAATTAAAATGTAAATAGTTATAACATTTGATAAAACAACCAAAATATTTACAGAGACATCCACTACAAATCAAATCAATTGATTAAACTGTAATGTCTTGCTAATGAAACTAAGACTTTAACAGGTTTTGTAAAGTATCCCATATAGTATAGTAAGACGTTTTTCTAGTAGTTCTTGACTTTATTGTCATTAGTTCCATATGACACACTTCAGTCATAACATTTTTAAATTCATTAAATGAAGGAGGAGTATCTGAAATCCAATTTCTGGTTATTATTTTTCTAGCCACTGCTAGAATAGACCATAATAAGGGAAGTTTAACTTTTTTAACACTTTTAGGAACAGGAGTGTTAAATAATATAAGTGATTTAGAGACAATGAAATTATCTGTGAAAAGAGCCTGCAAAAAATCATTGATTAACATCCAATATTCCTTCAATTTTATACAGTCATAAAACATATGTGCCCAATCAGCATTTATTTCTGCATTACATCTCTTACATAAGTTGTCTTTATTTATTTTATTCATCATAAAAGGTGTATAGAAAGATCTATGTAAAAATTTCCAAGTAAAAAGTCTCCAATTAATGGAAGAAGTAGTTTTATAAGCAGATTCCAATATATATTGTTTATCTTGTTGTTTTGGTGATTCACCATTAATGGAAATGAAATAATTCCAATAAGTATCTGAACTGTAATGAGTTTCTTCTCTAATAATTTTATGTATGTGTGAGAGCTTACCTTTATCAGAAACCCTATGTTGTAAATTTAATATCAAGTAATCAATCAGAATTGGGACAGATTCTTTAACTGTTAAAGACATTAAATCAAGTTTATTAATAAGATGTTGTCTAAAAGTCTGAATTTCTAACCAACATGTTTCTCTCAAATCAAATTATTGCTTTAAGAAGTCTAAATTTTTTACTTTATTGTCAGACAGCAACTGATACCAATACTTTAAATCATTTTCTGTGACTAGAAGAATTCTTTCAGAGGTGGATGATAAAAGAATACCTTGTGTATACATTATAGGGAATAGGATAAAATGCTATTCCTTACATTTAGGATGCATAAATATAAAATTACGATATCTAATAATAATATTTAATGGGTAACTAGCTATATATTTTGGTGTAATAGATGAAGTACAAAATTCTTTTAGCAACCATAACATGGGGTTATTTACAATAGTATTTTTATGTATTAATGATATTTTCATGAAGTGAATGCTAATTAGTTCCCAGTAATCTTTCCATTTTGCAACATATGACTGATCTATTAACAAAGTAATAATTTTTATAATAGAAGAGATAGTATATAAATTAAAGTCTGGAAATGAAATGCCCCCTTGAGACCAGCTATTAGTATGTTTCTTTAATGCAATCCTAGGTCTATTAGGTGCCCATAAGAAATGTAACATTTGTGAATTCAATTTCTTAATAATTATTTTTGTAGGTGGGAGTATTATTGATTGTATTAAGTATAATATCTTGGGGAATATTATCATTTTAATAATTGTGAGTCTCTCTTCCATGGTAAAAAAACATATTATTCCAGCTATTGAAAAGATTTTGTATATTATGAAGACAGTTACTATAATTATTATGTATAATAGATTTAATATCTTTAGTTAATATTCTACCTAAGTTATCTGACCTGAGTTGGGTATATATTTGTGAAAATCATTAGTGAGGACATTTTTTCGTGCGTATATTAGTAATATTTTAGTTTTTTCTTCATTAAATATCAAACCAGAGATATTTTTTAAATCTGTCATTTTATCAAATAATGACTGCATAGAAGAGTTAGTTCCTGCTGACGTAATTAGAACATCATCTGCAAAAAGTTGAATTTTAGATATTGTATTTTCATCTATATCAAATCCTTCTATATCAGTGCTGTTTCTAATCAAATTAGCCCAAGGCTCCATTATTAAAGTAAATAATAGTGGAGAAAGTGGACACCCTTGTTTTGTACCTTTTAATATGGGTATTTTTTGTGAGACATATGTTCCTATCTTAATGTAAGCCAATGCTCCTTTATATAGATGTTCAATTAAATTCACAAATGCATCAGAGAAATTTGTACACTTCAATAAGATAAACAAGTAGTCCCAACTTACTGAGTCAAATGCTGAACTTATATCAAGACTAATAAGTGTTAAGTCTTTCTTTTTCCTGTTTGCATAATCAATTAGCGTTAAAGTTCTCCTTATATTATCAAAAGTGTTTCTATTTATAATAAAGCCTGTCTGATCTATATCTATTATACCTGGAATGATTGTCTTTAATCTGTCAGCAAAAATACTCATAAACATTTTATAGTCAACATTAAGTAATGAAATAGGTCTATATGAAGTGCATCTGGTTGGGTCTTTATTGGGTTTTAAAATTGGTGAAATAAATGTGTATTGCCAGGATGGGGGAGGAGTTAACTCATTTTGAGCTGAAATGAAAACCCTATGTATTAATGAGTAAGTACTTTTAGGAAGAATTTTATAAATCTCTGGTATAACACCATCATTACCTGGTGCTTTGTTTGATTTAAGTTTGTTTATTTGTGTAATAACCTCTGTATATGAAATATTTTTATCTATTAATTTAGTCTGTTGTTTATTAAGTTTTTTGTTCATGTTTGTAGTTATAAATTTCTTTATTTTATCTTTAGAATCCATATTAATGTTATTGTGGTTATTTTTATGAAAGTGATTTCTAAATTCATCTAATATTTCTGGTAAACTAGAAACATTCTTCTTTTTCCCTGGAGAGAAAATTTCTTTGATATGATTTTGTTTATTCAGCCTTTTTGTTTTATTTTTAAGTCTATGTAAGTATTTGGGACTTATGAGTAAGACAAAAACTTATATTTCTCTAATGTTATTTTGACTTTATGGCTTAAAATTTCTTTGTATTTCTCATTTAATTTATTTATTTCCTCAATTACTTTTTTGTCCATAATATTTTCTTTATTATTATGTTTATATGAGTCTAATTTGCTTTGAATATCTAGTAATTCCTTGTCCTAAGATTTCCTTGTATTATTATACCATCTGATACTTTGTCCATATAAATATGATTTTAGAGCATCCCAAATGTAAATAATGGAGACATCAGGTGTAGTGTTTAAGTCTAAGAAATGTTGCACCTCTGTAAGTATATAATCTTTATAGTCCTTTAGTTAAGTATGCTTGTATTCTTTTGATCTGAACATTATAAGTACTCTTTACCATAAATTCAAAGACAATTGAATTATGATCTGATATAGGACATGAAATGATTTTGGAATTAATTAAGTCTGTTACCATTTGGTTAGAAATAAAGACTATTCTTGAATAAGTTTTATATCTGTTAGAAAAAAAGTGTATGGTAATGATTTAGAATCTATCTGATTATTAATATCATTCAAATGATATAAATTAATAAAATCCTTTAAATGTTTTGCATTAGATGTAATTTTCCTTTTTCCTATAGTAGTAGTATCTTTTTCATGCAGGATACAATTAAAATCACCTGCTAAAATAATATCTCCTATAGAAAATGATATAATCTTATTGAGATGGTGTTTCACTGTATTAATGCTAATTCCTGGTATCCAATATACATTGATTAATATATATATTTTCCCATTAATCTGTATTGTAACCATACAGAACATTCCTTTATCATCTTTATAAGACTTAATAGTTTTAGGTATGGGCATATTTTTGTTCCATAAGATAGCCACTCCTCTTTTTTTCTGTGTGTGTTCTGAGCTAACCAAGACTGTATATTTATTAGTGGCTAATTTATCTATATCCTTTTTCAAGAGATGTGTTTCTTGAAGGAATAGCAAATTGGCTCTATGCAAATTAATATATCTCATTAAACTTGCCCTTTTACATGGGTTATTCAATCCATTAATGTTTAAAGAAATTCCTTTTAGAGATACCATTTAACTTTTATAAACATATAAAACATATAATCAGAATAATAATTAGTAAAATAAGTATTATTATGTCTCCTCCTCTAGGTGTTCCATTAATTATAGCTGTATTTAATGAAAATCTTATGGAATTTTGTGTAATTTTCACTTTTATTTGTAGTGACAATGAGTTTATAAAATGTGATGTGGATGTCAAAACTATATACACACAACAATAATCAGGTGAAAATAATGTTTGGATTAAACATTGCACCCAGCCTGGAGTTGAAAACTCCAACTTCGAGTAGCAAATACCACTCAAGTTATCCCCCTATCCTAAGCAGCAGTACTTCAGCTGCCACCAAATTAATTCGATACTAACTATTATTAACTAAAGTTAACCACATTTAATTTGATTATCTACTATAACAAGGCTAAACAATTTATATAACAGCTTCATATAAACATATAAAACATTTAGAAACAACTAATATTGCTATGTACATCTATTCTATATAATAAACTCATAATCAAAATAGCATTCTAACAATCTTGATAATGGGAGCAAAGAAGAGAGAGAGAAAAAAAAAAAAAAAAAAGGGAATATCCATATGGTAGTTTAATAAAAGTTTGTAAGAATAAGTTATTATATGTTTATGCTCATTTGAATTCAATAACATTTATTATCTTAGGCTATTATGACTTAGACATTACTTATATTAGGGTATTCCCACTTTCTGCCATAGTAATACAGTTAAAAGCTTTAAAACTTTAAATTACTTGCACCAAAAGCTTCCTTCTCATATTTATTATTGCCAATTAAATAAAATAATTATTCTCATACATAAGTTAAAAGAACATACTGCACAGCAATATTGATTCCTAGTTATACATAAATCATTGTGATGAAAGCCATCTGTATTTTATATATCTGAACTGCAGCTTTAAAATGTGTCACATGACAATTTCTTCTGAAATATAATCATAATGATACATATACTTGTCTGTTAGTCAAGGCAAATGATTTATAACATTACATATCTTTAAATCATAAGCATCTATATACATTAAAGTGCAGCAGTCATATAAGCTTTCAAAAACAAGTGTACATGTGTTTTACCTTCTGTGCCTTCTAAAATATCTCATTTGTTTACTATGGCATATTAAGTCATTTAAAATCATTATAACTTTTATATTTTATAAGTTACATCTTAAATAAGTAAGTTATTTGGTTTTTGCGAAAGGGCCGGTGGAGCAGTGACGTCTGTCTAAACTGATTTACGGGTTTATAATCCGTTCTTTTGTTTGACCGGATTCAAGGTACAATATATGCTGTTTTAATAGTAAGACTCTATAAGTGACATTTTCAGCGAGAGGGCACTATATATTGCATTGTTCCAGTTTGGACATATTAATCCATTCAACTTTGGACCTAGTGGTGGAGGAAGATTTAACGGAGACCAATTTTGAAGGAATCTGTCGAACATCTATGCTCTTTAGGGATATGGACATATTTTTATATATATTAAACAGTGGCGATATAACTATATAAATCATTTAGGGCATGTTGTAGTGTTGTTTTCTGGTAGTCGAACTTTATATATGTATCTGCATGATGATGCAAAGCATGTACCTTATTTGTTTTGTTCTTGTAGGGGCTAAAAGTGGATGTTAACATCTTGTATTATTTAAAGTGGTTTTTACTCACTTTAGATCTGTTTATCAACCTGCAACTTGATTTTGGGCCCTTAACAAATTTTGTGTCCCGGATTTAAGGTACACACATTTACAGTTTATACAGCATAACGCTACAAGTGGTATTTGTTAAGATAAGGGATTTATATATCCAATTATTCAAGTTTTGGACACTACAGTTTGTTAATTTTGGACTAAGTGGTAAGGGAAGCTATGGAGATCATCTTGGAAGCATCTTATTGAACATTTACGTTCTTTATTGTATATGGACATTTTTTTATATACCAAACAGTGGTGATATGTTTATGTGACTGGTTTTGTAATTGGAAACAAGGTTTACTGTTAGTCAAACTTTATATGTACATTCCAATTTAATATGCGAGATGTCAAGCAAGCATTATTGAGCTCTGTTTTTTGCAGGGGATCATTAGCATATTTCATAAACATCTAATGCCATTTCCAGTGGCGTCATTTCAATTTTAGATGTTTGGGCCCGCTCACCACTTTATAGCAAGATATTGGGTCCTTAACCATATTTTGCAATTTATCTCTATGTTCATACCTTTTCATTGGGGATATGAGATATATTTACAACATTGGATTTTGGTACAAGTGTTTTCTATATATATAGTTGGTTCAGAATTTTCACTCAAACCGATCATATTAGTACATGGGGTTGCTGTGAATCCAAGCAGGGGTTTATCCTTAACCATAAGTAGATATATAGGGACCTTTGTTTATGTTTATACCAACAATATCTTAACAATATTATAACATTTACTCACTTTTTATGAACATACTGTGGTTTCTGATTATTTATAGGAGATCAAGGCGTTTTTGAAGGTTATGTTCATGCAGTGGTTAATATAAATATATTGTTTGGGTTGGTGATGATAACATTGTATTATTTTTGGTAATATATATCACAGTATATTTACATGTTTTGAGGTTGGACAACCAGAGGTTGGCTCATGAGAACGTATATGAATATTAGATTTATAATAATAACTACCCCTTTAAGGTCAATATAACTTGGCTCTTCCCTGCATGTTATACATTCTCCTATATGCTTTGGATCAGAGGAGAGTTTGCATCTACATTGTGGGCCTTTGAACTTTATATATACATATATATATTTTGTTAGTTTTTCAACTACAATATTTTTGATAACTTTATTGGCTCACTATAGAAATAGGTTATAATCTATGACTGTGGGAAATGAGGCTTTTTTAGCTCTTGTGGGTCCCTATCTTATATTGAATTAGTATTGCAAGTTTTTCTTTTGATTGTTGAGCATCAAGCAATTTAAAACTTCATCTGCTCTAAAAAAAATTTTTGAGCTTGAATTCAGGTTTTTTGACTGCCTCTTTCTTGGCCTTTAACTATTGTTTTATCATCATCTGCATTAATACACATAAATCCTTGGGAATTTCAATTTTATATGGATGCAGCTGTTTTTTCTTTTTTGGAAACTACTATCTTGACAGCTGTTATTGTCCTTATTAACATTTTGACTTTGCTGTCGTGGCATCACTGATTGACCATTATTGACAGTTATATAATTTTTCTTGTTATTGCAACTTTTTATTTTTGTCCCATCCAATCTCATTTCTGGATTGGTGGCTGATAGGGAGGATTTAGGGGCCTTTGGTTTGAGCCCAAATCCAAATGGTAATGCAGATCAGATGGGGAATAGTAACCCTGATACAACAAGCCAAAAGCTAATTGATGACCTGAATAGGCAATTAAGGGCGCTACGAGCAAATGTGTGGCACAGTAAGCTTTTTAAGGCGTATCAGGCAGCGAACATAACCCCGAGGGGATTAAGAATACGGATTATTCCGCATGTGAGTAATGCAGATGATGAATTGACCACACAGTGGGAAAAAATACAACATGAAGCCACAATGTCTTTTGTGGTTCAACTTTATCAATTTCATAATTGAGCCATAGATAAGGGGCTGTCTGAGATCATGACTTTGGCAGATAAGTTAAAAAATTATGAACAGGAGCCTTCTTTTGAAGGCAAATTGAACAGAGTGGCTCAAGATTTGAAAAAGTTTGATGCTGAACTACGATGAAAAAAGATGAAAAAGTTTAATAGGGACCAAGAGGACTATTCCCGGGGTAACCCGTTTTCTTTTCAATCTAAGCATGTAAGATTTAATAACCTCCCAATTTCAGATAAGAAAAGGAAAAGACCTAGATCCATTTTAAGGAAAAGCAACCATAATGCTACTTCATCATGTGATGATACATCATCAGGGACTGACAATGAATCCCTGACAGCAACAGGATCACCATCACCCAAAAGAAGCTCGGGGGCAGCCCCTTTAGGAGCACATACAGGGGTGGGCGCAAACACAAGAAAAATAAACCATGTACAGGGACTATTGGAGTTGGCGTTAAAAGCACTGTCAATAACATTTTAAATTTGTCTGACCATGTTCTGTCTGATCTACATGTCAAAATATTGAATAAAGGCCTTAATTTCATACCTGGTGCTATCATTTCTGAGGATGTATTTGCACAAGATTTGTCTAGTTTCTGTAGATTAATTAATCTTAAAATGTTTTTTGGTGATTCTTGTCTTGATTTTGAGAAGGGGAAATTCACATATCATCAATCTAATTTTTCCCCACCTATGAATACTGTGGTTCACCAATTTCAAAACAGTGTGCTTAGGGATATTCATTTTCAAGGTTCAAACTTGGCATGGAAACATAACAACATCACTTCCAGGGAGAAACAAGCCATTCTGGAACTCCAGAAAAATAAACAAATTGTGATCACAACAGCAGACAAAGGTGGGGCTGTTGTAGTACAGAATTGGGATGATTATGATAGTGAGGCCCGCAGGCAGTTGTCAGACACTAGATATTACAATCACATGACTATCGACCCCGTACATAGATTTACCAAATGTATTGAACTTTTCCTCAAGAATGCTTTTGATAGGGGTGTAATTTCCAAAGACACTTTATATCAATTAACAGTTAAGGATTGTAATTCACAATAAATTTATTTTCTTCCAAAAGTGCATAAAAATCCTACACACCCACCTGGAAGACCTATAGTGTCTGGAAGAAAATATTTAACTGAACCCCTGTCCCTGTTCTTGACAAAACATCTTAAACCTTTGTTACAATTTCTTCGGTCCAGGTTAAATGATACCACTAGTTTTTTACAAATCATATCTGATGCTCAATTGGATGAAGATTGGTTTTTATGTACGCTTGATGTATGTGCCTTATATACCAATATCCCACATCAAGCTGGACTTCAGGCTTTGGCATATTGGTTGGAACATGCAGGTCTATACAGTTCTACATTCAATACATTTTTGGTTGACATGGCTAGATATGTCCTTACTTGTAATGTTTTTTATTACAAAGACAATTGTTATTGGCAAATTAAGGGTACGGCTATGGGGGCTTCCTTTGCCCCCATATACGCTGACCTTTTTATGGCCTATGTCGAAACCAAGTAAATTTTTGACTCTACAAGAAACATATTTCTCTCAGACATGGATATTTGGAGACGATATCTTGACGATATCTGGCTAGTGTGGAGGGGAACTGAGGCTAGTTTGCTTACTTTTGTACAATATTTGAATAATAATGAGTGGGGTCTAGGGTTCACAGAACAACATGATACCCATAGTATAATTTTTTTGGATGTTGCCATACGCAAACTCCCCGATGTTACACTTGAGACTGAGACACATAGGAAGTTCCCGCAGTATAATTCATTATTGCATGCTACAAGTTATCACGCTCCACACATAGCCAAAATCCCAATTTATCAGAACCAAACGGATATGCTCGCAACATTCAACATATTGCAAAAATTCAGAGGACCTCACATATAGATTCAAACAAAGAGGTTATAAGGAAGGTATTGTAGCAAATGCCAGAAGCCAGGTTCAAGGTATGGAATGTAGTCAGCTGCTTGTGTACAAGGAGAAGCCCATTATATCATCTAAATCACTTAGACTTACGACCACTTATGGACGGAACACCAATGGTTTTGTTAAGATTGTACAGCGACACTGGAACATCCTGCAGAGTGATCCAGAAGTTGCTAGGATTATCCCGGACAAATGTATGTTTTCATACAGAAATGGTAAAAACTTGAAATCTTATTTTAACCATTATAAAACTGGAGATAGAAGGGTCAGGGACAAAATACAAACTACTATTTCTGGACACAGTCTGTATGGTTGTTTTCCTTGCGGTCATTGTGTAAATTGCAAATACATATGTACTACCAAGGAATTTTCCAGTCGAAATTGCTCAAAGGTCTTTGATATAAATATTTTTTGCAACTGCAGCAGTGATTGGGCTATTTACATGGCCACATGCAAATGTGGTGCATTTTATATTGGACAAACCTCAAGGTGCATTAGGTTACGTATCTCAGAACATTATAGTAATATCAAACAGAAAAAGATTACTAATGCATTGTATAAACACCAGTTGTCACACCCATCAGCAATATTTTTGTTTACAATTAATGATGTGATTCAGGGTGACCGAAGGAATAAAATTGGTTGGCATGATATTCTAAACAGTAAAGAAAAAAAGTGGATTATTAAGCTAGGTGGGCTTTTCCCCCCAGGGCTTAATGAATATTTATAAATTTTCCACCAATGAAATTCTATGCCTGTATATTTAACAGCTAGCACATACTATTAGCTTTGAATACACTGATGAAGGCTGTGTAATTTACCAGCCGAAACCGGTTTGTTGTCTGTATTTGCTGTGATGCTCTAATTTCAATATAATAATTTTTATCACCATTTGCTGGCTCCATTCTTGTTTTTTGGCTGATTTACTACTATTAGGGGCCGTGCATTACCCACGCGCAGGAAGAGGTGTTTTTGCTGATTATAAAGAAAAACTCACATTTAGATGTCATAAAGTTCATTTTTCATCACAAAATCGCATTTACAGCAGTTCTACTTCCTGAAACAGTTTACTTCTTGAATTTGCGATGTGTCAGTGTGAAATCAGGGGTCAAAGTTCAAAATGGCTGCTTTCAGCTTCTCTGCGTGTATTCTGAGTGTTGAAGCTTTTAAAACGACTCGAGGACACTATTCACGAGGAAACCCACATCCCAGATTGTCTCCGGGAATTTTAATAAAAGCAAGTGACTGACATTCATTTTGTAATACAAATGGATCTAAACAGTGCAAAACCTTCTCGAAGCACTTTACAAGTCATTACAGTCTCTATGATAGTGAAACCAAGCCTACAGTTGTTTAACATAAACACAACTTATTTTTATATGCCCCATTTCATTTTCTCATTCAGATCTTATTACATACACATATCAGTATTATCAGAAGCATATAACTTTATAAATAAGAGAGAGAGAGAGAGAGGAAAAAAAAAAAAGACCTACAAAGAGTATCTACAAAGAAAGATATTTTGCTTGCTGTTTGTTTTAATAAAGTAGAACACGAGACATATTACTTTCAACTACTTTAGTTCTAGTTAACTGCAATTATATCATGACATATTATATGAAATCATGTATTAAGCAATTAAGTCATGGTATAATATTTAGCAACAGTATTTAAACAGCATAAATAATTTTAAAGAAATAATAAATTATTTTTCCCCTTATTTCATATTTTTCATCAAACCTCTCTCCCTGCCCTCCCCCACCCTTCACTAAATGTTTAGTTTAAAGAGAATGCCATTATTTAAAACAAGAAGAGAAAGGAAATGTATCAAATTACTAACCTTAGGTCTCTCTATCACAAAGAGAAACAAGTTGATTCATATCAGGTTATTTGTTCCTCAGAAAGTTTGATTATTTATAAAACAGAATCAGTTCTTTGCACACAAAAAAATAACTTTGAATAAATCCTTAAGATATTTGTGGCTTTCTTGAAAATGTAGTAACTGTAATTAAAGAGTTCAAAGAAATATAGAACATGTCATTTGTTTTTTAGTCTTTTTTGCTTCTCTGAAGTCTTCCAAGAAGTTCCTGTTGCCATCCTCTTTAGCGAAGGACTTGCCCATTCCATATCTTCTATTTTATCTAATATTTTATTTTTTTTAATATACAGCAAAGCAGAGTCCAAGTCTTCAAAAATTCTAGGGCCATCCGGTAAAAAGATTTTTAGTTTGGAAGGAAATAAAAGATGAGTTTTGAACTGTGCTTTCTTAAGCTCTCTTATTAATGGCAAAAAACTTTTCTTTTTGTTATTACCAAGGAAGAATAGTCATTGTCAAAACGCACAGTTGCCTCATTAATTTTTATAGGTGCTTTAGCCCATGCAGATTTTAATACCGTCTCCTTGTCATAAGATGATAAAAATCTTACAATAACTGATCTAGGATACTTTTTATTTATATTAGAATTAAATAAAGACCTATGGGCTCTTTCACTACCAAAAGAAAATGCTTCTGACAGATCTAAAGTTTTGGGAAGCCAAGTATTTAAAAAGGAAGTAATGTTGTTACCTTCTATATTTTCTGGCAGTCCAAAAATCGTTATATTATTGCGTCTGGATCTGTTTTCCAAGTCATCTAGTTTGGATTGAAGGTGTGTGTTCTGTTTCAATAAAAATTCAATGTTAATTTCTTCTTCCTGAATTCTGTTGTCCATATCATTAAGAGTCTCTTCTATACCTGTAACCTGAGCTTTCTGATGTTGTAAATCTTGATGTAACAAATCCATTTGTTTTGTGGTTTTTTTCTATAAAGTTATCAATTTTAACATCCAGTCTGTCCATTTTAGTTGTTAGTTGCTGAATAGTTGATAGTAAAGACTGAAGCTCTTTCTTGATGCTGGAATCCTGACTGTTAGCCTTACTGGAACTCATTCTGAACAGAGGTGATGAAAAAGAAATTTCCAAGAAGATTTCTGACAGGAAAATTATTTAAATTTTCTTTCTTTTTTAGATATTATTCAAGATACTGATATTCCAAACGTTTTTAGAAAGAAAATTATTACATTAGTTGAATTTTAAAGTAATTATTTCCTGTCAGTGTAGTTATGTTGGTGGAGCTGAAGAAATCTGCTGCTATCCTGTGTTCATCCTTGGCCACGCCCCCATGTTGAATCAGACTATTTTTTGTAGTATTCTGAAAGTGTTGATTCAACTTTAGAATCTCACTGAGAATGACCTTTTCTTTAAGTCATTATTTTCAGTCTCCATTTAGGTTTGTGGTTGATGGTATTTAGTACATAGATGCATCAGAGAGTAGACTGAATATGAATAAATGTAGCTCTGTTGTATTCTAAAATGTATTTTACCCCAGGATTTTAAGAAGCCGAGTCTTAATGTTTTTGCATATTTGGTTACTGGGATCAGATAGGTCATGTATTCATTACATTTGTTAAGATTTTTTGTTGTTGAAAGGAGACTAAAATTCAAGCCTGTCATGTTTGCAGCCCGATGTCAATTTCCCCAACCAATATGTAGCCATACTTGTCAAAATAAAATAGTATATCACAAATATATCTTAAGAAGTTAGCATAACCACTTAGTGCATATAATGAAACTATTTGCAGTGGTCTATGAATGACAGGGCTGTTACACTCAGTCATAACAATGCTCCCATCTGAGACTTTCTTGGCTATGATAATCCCTAAGTAAAAAAAAAAAAATCTTCTAATCAGTATTGCCATATAATTTTAGTAGATATGACAGCTGCAAACTCATAGGGAAACTGTTTATGTTCATCAAATTCTGAAGCTAGAATGCGAGTGTCCTGTACTAAGCAGACATTGGTATCCATTTGATTAAAGTATTTGCCAAAAAAGGTTACCTTTTGAGAAATATGTATATTGTGGAGATTTAATGATGACATTTTTACATGCGTCATGTCTCAGGTTGTGTGAGTACTTCTGTAGGCTATAAGTAGATCTTTTGCAGTATGAATGGCATAAGGAACTGAACCATACACTGGATAAGACAGTAGTGTAAATGGTACTTGAGCTTACACTATAAAAAAATTGCCAGTATATATTTGATAACAGCAGTATTAAAAACTTAGACAATGAACTAAGATTCTTTACAGCCAGACCCACTTCCCTTGGGCCTAACCCCAATGTCTCCCTCTAGAGCTAACCTGAGAGGTTTTACTAAACCAAATGTCTTCATAGCAAAAGGACGGGTATCAACACCCCCAGCAAAAACATAATCTCAACTGAAGTATTTACAGCAGTGACCTCACAGATAACCAAAACTGAGAGTGAAGGGTTGCCTTGTATACTGACCTTTGTGCAAGTCATACACATGTAAAGTAAGAGTGAAATGAAACTCTGCAACATGTATATAGCAAACCATTGTGTGTGTCTGTCTCTGTCTGTCTGCATGTGTGTGTGGGGGTACCTGCATTTATGTTTTTTTCTAACAAAAGACCATTGTAAATTAAGCATTGGAAGCTGAATGGCAGTTTCAGAGCCTGATTTATAGTTATTTTTAAATTCTGTCATTTACAACCAATTCATCCACAAATTAGTGTGCACCTCACACAGCATTCTGAGCCCAAAAGTGTAGCCAAAAGCACAGGATAAATCAGTTCAGACTGTATCCCTTCATTTTAGTCTGTAGAGTAATCCCTGCTTTTATCTTCCATTACACAAGTGCCTTACATACCTCCCTTCCCAAGCAGAGAGATACTAAATTAAATACTGCTGTTTCACTGACTTGTATATTGGAAAATGGTACATGCCAAATTTGGATAGTGCAGAGAGAGTGCTAAATGTTGGAAAATGGTACATGCCTAGTCCGGGTAGTACAGGGAGAGTACTAAATGTTGGAAAAATGGTACATGCCTAGTCTGGGTAGTACAGGGGAGAGTGCTAAATGTTGGAAAATGGTACATGCCTAGTCTGGGTAGTACAGGGAGAGTGCTACAGTGTTTGCTGGCATTGTCTATGTTTGTAATGATGGTAGCAGAATTTTGCGCCTTTTAGAAGTAGGCAGACTTTGCAAGCTCTGAGGTAAATTGAGTTGAAGTTATTGTCTCACTAATTTTCTATAGTTCATTTTGTGATTTTTTTTTTCATGTTTCATAAATGGTAAATTTATGCACTTTTTGCATAATGTGTTTTATATTAAGTGCTTAACACTCAACTGTAAAGTAATATTTCTGATTATTTTTGTTGTGATACCAGTGCATTGCAGAAATGTGATTTATTTTTCCTACAGCCCTGCACTTCCATATTAGATTTTTTTTCTACATTATAATACACTAAGTCTTAATCATGTCATTTTTCTGCAACCTTTTCTGCTTTGCTAGGTCTACTTGCATGAGTATTACTACTGGTCAACATGCATCAATTTTTTCAATACCTTCTCAATTAGAATAAAGGAATGTGAGAGGAAAACATTATTTTAATACAGTTTTTTTTCAGATTAAGTTTTGGTGGCGCTGTGGCTCTCAAAATGTTGAGCCAGAATAGTTTCATCAGTGACGGTGTTCTGTAATGGAAGTGATTTTTATTACTCTTCATTTCTTTCATGAGATCCTGCCCAACCCTCCTGAAGCATAGGTGGTGGTTTCCAGGTCTCCACCAGGAAAAATTTTCTTCCATTGTGTCCTTGAATGCAAACACATTACTCATCCGTTGGAATAAGTGAGTGGGCCACAAGTCTTCACTCTTCCACCACCCTGCATGTCAGTATTCAGCATTGACAGTTCTAGTCTTTCCTGTACGAAAGCTTTACGTTGTGTTAACTATGAAATATGATGTTTAAAATTTGGATTTGTCTGTCTACAGTGCCTTAAAAATGTAAGTGTACAGATTAAAATGATTGTTTAGAAAATTTCATTGATTTTTGACTCATAGAAGATATGCATACAACTTTGTTGATGAGAAAACTGTTACAATTTGAAATTCATGGTAGCAGACCTTCTGTAAATGTTGAAACAAGTAGGGCTGTATGGTGCTGTGAGAATAACAGCAGATATGAAATGGCTGTGCAACTGATAAGTTATTGCTTTGTTAATTCTTTGCTGTCACTCTGTGTAGGGCCTGCTATCAGGTATAATCCATCCTACCTGGGAAATCGACTCATCAATCAGCCAACAGAAGGTGGACACCATTTTGGGTTTACCTTTGTTTCACTCACTGGTGTCAAAATCTTGGTGCTTGGGCTGTATGAAGCACACTAACACATTCAAGCAGCATCTAATTGCCTTGTCTGAGTCTCTTTCTTTTGCACCTACTTGGTACTTTTATACTAATCAATACTGTTCTTTTACCTATGATTGCTTGGAATGCATTTGCTAGAAGCGGTATTTAACTGTTTTAGAAATCACTGTGTTTTTAACAAAGTGCGTGTGTCCTAAGTGCATTAGAGCTGTGTAGTAGGACATGTAGTGGGGATAGCATGTCAACACTGAATGGAAGGATGGTATTAAAAGAGGGTGCTGCTGTGAGGAGTGGGGTAACAAGACAGTGGAGAAGATTTGTGCAATGTGCCAAGGATGCAGGGTTGTAGGCCTTAAGTGCAGAAGAAGCTGATAGAAGGTAAGCTTCTAGCTCTGTTACTCAGCATAGGTATAGAAAGTATGCCTAGTTTTAAATGGCAATTTTGTAAATGGTCTGATACTGTTATAAAAAATGGGTGAAATGTACAGCATTTCTATGTTACACTAAAGATTGTAGCTCTGCAGTTGCAATCCTAGAGAAGTAATGCCTTGCTTTGATGGACTAGAAACAAGTATGAGGTTTTAACTCTGCTGCTGATGGCTACAGTAGAACAAGCTCTGTGTTTAAACATGTAGTGTGATACAGTTCTAGCTTTAGGTGTTATTTTATGAACTAATCAGCAGACTATTCAGCAGTGTTACAGTAATGATATGTCACTAACTTTGGGACTGATGGTTATCAAACTAATATATTTTTGTAGAGTCAAAATAAGTGGGGAAATTCCTTAATTTAAAAAGGCAGATGAGGAAAGATAAGATAGAGAAATGGCCATCATTAGTGGAGACACTAGATAGGTTCAAAAAGGGGGGATTGGAAATAAATATCTTATAAACTGGGCATCAAGAAGTCTAATATCTCTATAAAAGAGCTACAGTAGATAAGCGGAAGGAAGGGTGGGAGCCCTTCTTTGGAAAAAAATATCTCACTGGCATGCTGGAGAAAGATGGAGATGCTGAGCATAACAATTAAGGCTAGGAAATGCAGGATCTTTTGTTGGAAGTACCACCATAAGGTTTTCTGTACTCCATGTAAGCTAGCTAAGGTATTTCCAGCTGTGAATGAAAACAGCCAAAGATGTCAAAGCAATGTTAGAGGAAAGTGGGAACACATATTTTGAGGCTGTGAAGCTCTAATGAGATTCAGAGCAGACATGCAAGACACGCCGAGCTCCCTACTCAGAAGGCACATTAGTCTGACAAAAGTTCTATTTTTTATGGGTACAATATCTATTCAACAGCACAGGTGAATATTTCATATGGCCTGTAATATTATTAGCTAAAAAGCAATTACCAGACACTGGAAAAGTCAACCCCCACTGTAGAACAGTTAAAGAAATTATTCTATATATTAAAACTATAAGAAATGTAATTAAATATGGAATCTAATAAGGGAATGCATAAGAAATGGGGGCTATGGGCCCCAGTTGGCCATGAAACGGGTAATGCGGCTTGGAGCTTCTCCTGACTGTAAGAGAGATTAGGCCATAGAGCGAATGGGAGAATTGTGCACACACAGTGTCCAGTGCATTAGCAGACAGAAATGGAGACCTATAACCTTCACTCGCTCCATGTAAAGTACCCGTTATCTGTTTAAGGTAAAGTACAAGAGAAGGACTTGCCTAGATCACTATTGCATGATAGGTTGTTTTCTATGTTACTTGGTATTTTATCTCTGTCTATGCTGTCATCAGAAAAAAAGACATTGTAAGCCATATAAGTGGGGGAAAATGCATCTAGTTGTTGAAATACAACAGTCCATTTTGGGCTGTGCTCTAATGTATAATTCAGTGACTCTACTTAAGATGTAAAAGGTTAAACTTTGAGATACATAGCTAGTTGTAAAGTAATAGTGTTTTTGTTTTTTGGAGTATTTATTTGCAGTACTTGAAACAAGTAATCTCTGTGGTATCCCCAAAGTCTCAAAACAACCCACTAAAGTGTAGTGGGTCTAAAAACAAAACAGTGTAAGAAACGTCTCTGTATGGAAGATTTTCAGTCCATATATTTCTATTTAATCACTATATTAATCAGATCAGACAGTAGTAGAAGTAGCGAACGTAAAGTCGTCAAGTCAAAAAGTAACAATAGAAAATATATAATTCTACAGCAATACTTAGTAATGCTGTAGAATTATATATTTTATATTACTTTTTGACTTGAGTTTACATTCGCTACTTCTACTACTATTGTCTGATCTGATTAAATATACAGTGATTAACTACAAATATATGGACTGAAAATCTTCCACACAGAGAAGTTTCTTACACTGTTTTATTTGCAGTACTTGGTGATTACATTAAAAAACTGTAGTCTGTTATAAACATAAAAGTACATAGCACATCAGTTAAGTTGCAGTATGCTGTGATTTTCTTATCAGTTTAACTATAATTTAAACGTAAGTGTGAAATATGTGGGAATATACATTTAAATTCGAAACAATTAGTTGTAGTGATTAGGGTACCACAGAAGACATGCTAAAGCTCCTAATAATTCAGTTTGCAGTGCAGACAACTTAGTCTTTAGACCACATCTTGTCTCTGTGTTGCGTAGACAATCTGTTGACATGACATTGTGTCAGAAGTGGGGCAATATATCATCCAAATTAAAGAAGTACAGTTTAAAAATTAAAGTAAAATGTGCTTTCAAGAGTTCATGTATTTGCAGCAGCAGAAGTATAGTTCTCACTGGAAGTACGTCTCGGGTGCAACCCCTGGAGTACTTGTGCTGTGGGAAGAAAACTTGGTGAAAGAAATCAAAGCTTTACATGCAAAAATTTTACTTATTCCTCACTGCAAGCAGATTAGCTATAAAGTGTAAAAAGCTGCAGTGTGCTGCATTCCCCCATGTTGGGGAATATGCATAAAGGCATTCAACTGTTTTCTTTATGATGAGAAAACACAGTAGTGCTGTGGGTAAATTCAGTATTTATGTCCACCCTTGCCATTCATTAGACATGTGTGCTTTACAAGGCCACAAGCTGCCTATGAGAAATAAAGCCAAAAACTATGATTTTGGTGAGTTGCATAATTACTTTAAAAGTGATTAGAGTAATTTGTGGTGTATGACATGATGAATCAAGGGGCCGACAGGTATGAGGCACAGACATTTTTTATTTGCAACTGTGGTTTTGTGCAGAGTAAGTAAATATGTTCAAACAGTAGATTAGTGTTGCAGTAGCTTAAGCTGTTTGGGTCCTCCTCCCACTGACTGGCTAACTTTCAAGGCTAAAGGGTGCCTTCCATTCACTCTATCTGAAGCTTATGAGGAGCACTGTATAAAAGGGCAGTCAGACCACCCAAATAATCCGAGCATTCTTGCTGCCAAAGTGTACTCCGTTGGGCCCCGTGGCAAAGTCTGTCATCTAGCAAACCATCAAAGCTGGACATACAAGTCCCCTGTTGGAGAAAGCCTTCCAGTGAATTTAGTTTTTATGAGGAAAACTTGTGTTTTTCTGGCTAATATATTGTGTTTGCTAGGGAACTGCATTTTGAGGCTATCACTGCATTTCTAAGGGAGTTGGTGTGTTAATGCTTTTGTGAACATTTTGTGCAATTTGGAGCAGCTACTAGTCTCTGCCGTTCTTCCTTCACCTGTCTTTAAGAAGAAAGTTGTCAAGGAGTCTTTAGGCTGGCTCCTGTAATGCGTCTGCCATGGGTGGGTGACTGCTATGGCTACTGTTGGTCCCTTGGGCCTCTCAACATTTTTGAGCTGCTCCCTCTGGTGTTACACCTACATGTATTATGGACAGGGGAAAGACATGTCCTCTGCGAATGTAGGGATGTCAGTTTGCACAAGGTTACCAATCTTGTTGATCCCAGGAGAAAGGGTAAGTGAAGGTTCTAGCTGGGATATGGAGCCTGAGTTTAGAGTAAGTATACTTTCTAAGGGTCAGTCATTTTCCAGAGGGTTTCCCCAGTGAAAGTGTATATGATGAGAAAAATCTTTACTTCTCCTGTTTCTGTTTTTGTGGACAGGGCAGATTTGCTGAAATTTGGCAGGGAACTTGTTTTCAGCCTTATCTTTGCCTACTCCTCCTTTAGTCAAGGAGAGAGAGAGTTTCATTCTTTCCTGACTTTGATTTTCAGTGAGAAGATCAGGCATTGCAGGGACATTGTGTTTTAGGAATTTCTCTTCAATCTGAGCAAGCATTCTGATTCTGAGGAGACTATTGTTTCATATTTCCCTTTTTAAGGTTTGTCTTTTTTCCTCAGACTTTATCTAAGATGAAAGAAGTTTTTCAGTAGAAACCTAATAAAATTCCAATTGCACAGGAAATGTATTATAAACTGTTACATATGTATATATTTAAGCCTGTAGTTACTCCTGCTTTGGAGAAAAAATATATATAAGTTACTAGTAACAAACTAAAGATGATCAAAAACGAACCCAAAAAATAATCCTAAAGCAGCCAAGTGTTAGTAATCGGATTGGCTGCTCCTTGATGCACTGTGACTGATAGGATAATATTTTGAAAACTTTCAGTATTTAATGGCTTAATTAATTAATTTATTATTATCTGATGAAGTCATTGCTAGTGAAGACAAAAACGCAATTTGTTTGCCAAGAGCGTTAATCTGTGCTTTTCTACAACGTCTTGTTTTAAATCTGGTCTTATTAAACAGTGGAACCTTTGCTGGTGTGTTTCCTGCCTTCAACTTGGCTGCTTTAGGATTATATATAATTTACTGCTTCTGTTGTACCTGACCGTCAACCTCCAGTTCGCAAGAAGTCTGACAGGTTATATAGGGTACCTCAGAGACATAAGTATCTGTTTTCTAACCCTAAAGCAAGTCCAGCACTGCTTTTGTTGCTGCTAATCCCTTTCCCTTTGAAAAGGATGGGAAAATGTTTTGACAAGCTGGAGAAGAAAGTGTATTCTGCGATTTTAACTCTGAAAATTTTAAACTGTCAAGCTCATATGTTAAAGTTCTTACTTCATTAAAATTTTAATGGGTAAAAAAAAAAAGTTCTTTGAATCCATATGCTCTAATATCTCCATCTCATGTTACTAAGCATTTTTAAAGTGTGCTTATAAGGCCGACACTACCCTCCAGAGCTGCTGCTTCAAAGTCAGTCATAGTGTTTAAGTGGCTTCATTCTCAAAACCTTCCTGGAAATATTAAAATTTTAAATTCTCCCTTAGACATGAAAGTTCCTGTTTGGCCGTTCTGCAGTTGAAGTGGTTAAAATATATGATGAAAGGGGAAAGTTAATTCAGGGAGTTACTGAAAATTTTCAACCCTTTTTTTAAGGCAAACAAACATTTCCCTTTCTCCTCAGCTACCTTTTCAATATGCAGTTCAAGCAGCAAGGAGTTGTTAAACAGGATTTTAAAAAGCAATGACAGTCTCAAGAAAGAAAGGGAGAGTCTGTAAAACTGAAGGATAGGACAGTCCTCCCAGTCTGTTTGCATGCTCAGACTCTCTCCCTCTCTCATAGTCTTTATCTTCCCCTGTGACACCAGATTATTTCAGACAAATGAGCTCTAAATGCATTCAGGAGGGGTATTCTTGTCAGTGGGAATCTTTCTTTCCAGAGGATTCCTCCATGCCAGTAAAACAAGTCTCTGTTTTCCCTTCCATTCAGCATTAAATGTTTTCTCTGGATTTATTCAAACAAATGTCTCCCTGCTAGATGGGCAGAGGGTTTTATATGAGGATTTTTATGGTACCAAGAAAGTAAAGGAACTTTGGAGGCCGGTGCTAAACTTTTCCTTAAATCTTTTTGTCAGTATCCCAAAGTTCAAAATGTTATCCCTTCATCCCCTTTGGACTTTGCTCACTTTTACTACCTTGCATGGTAAAGCTAGATTTACAGGATGTCTGTTGTCGCATTCCAGTTGGCAAGCAGTTCATACATTTCTTAAAATGTTTTGTGTCTGGCTTTCATTATCAATTTTCTGTGTTACTGTTTGTACTTTTCACTGTACCGAGGGTGTTTACAATGTGTCTGGCTACAGTAATTCCTTATTTCCACTTAAAGGGAATATTTACAAGCAGGGGCCTGGGAGATGAACCATTTACAGGTTGCCTGTGTCCATTAGAGAGACAGCTGCCGAACCAGGGATGAATTTCCTGTTCCCCATCTAATTGTCCAAGCTGCACTTGAACTCAGTTAGGGAGGAATTCTGCTTTACATGGATGGGGGAGCTTGACCCGTAGATGAAGTAGTCTCTGGGATACATAACTGTCTGCCCAGCAGCTCCTATTTATATCACAGGCAAGGTTTAAGTCTTTAGAACGGCTAATTGTGCTGTTTGTTTTGTGGATATGCAGGAGGTCCATCAGAGTTGGAGTCTGACATTGCCCTGTATGCCAGGCATGCATCTCCCCTCAAAAGCCTGTTGGAGACTGAATTAAACAGGCTCCCCATCCCTGTAAAGCACAGATGTTCTTCGTGTTTCACTGTTGCAGTCATTACATTTGGGTAATCTGCTGGCAGGTTGCCCTCAGTCGGCCTGAATTCCAAAGTCTTGGGTCCAACGTCGGTTGCGGTCTCCTCTTCCATGACGTCTGGTAGTCAGGGGTATAAAACATGCAGCCAACACCATTTTCTTCAGTCTTTCTTGCTGCGCGGTGCCCGAAGCAGAAGCATTTCGCAAGTGCCAGTCAGCCGACTACTGAAATATTCAAGTTTGAGTTTCAGAACCGAAGTCTTCACTAAAGCCAAGTACCCCGTTGGGGAAACCTTTTTCTTGCTTTTTACCGATGTCAGAAAATGTTAATAACTGTATTACTTGTGGGAAGCAAATACCTCATAAGGATTTCCATTTATACTGTATTCCTTGCCTAGGCCCTGATCACAACGTGCCTGGCTGTCGTTTTTGCGCTAGATTTAACCAACGCACTATTAAGCGTTGGTATATTTTTGCATCAAAGTATTTTGGAAACAGATTTAACTACCCAGAAATGTCGTCGGATAACAATCCGACTACCGGAGTTTTTGCCTGATCATGTTAAAGCTAAATTGCTAGATGCACCTTTACAGCATGATTGTGTTTGGTATTAAGGCAGAAGATTTTTTAAAGAAAATGGAAGACAAAGCTAAGTCTATGCAAACTGTTAAAAACTTATAAGTGCAGCCACCAAGATTCAGTAGACACTGGCCTACAAAAAAATTGGTCCTTTCCTGTGTCAGACAGAGCTCAAAGGGGCAAATCCAGATACCCTAAGGGTTCCAGATATCAGGCGCAAGATTCATACAGGTCAAAGCAATGGGGCACTTCCACCTCCAAATCTGGAGGAGATAAAGCGCAAACCTACAAAAAGCAATCCCAATGACTTCCCTCTGCCTATACCAAGCACTTACCTTTTGGCAGCACCCAAGTATACAAAAGGGGAAGATTAGCACTTTTTGCTCAAAATTGGCAGTTAATAACCCAGGATAAGTGGGTACTAAACATCGTATCACATGGATACAGATTCCATTTCCACACTCTTCCAATGGCAAATGGCTGGCCAGATCTGCCAAAAAAATCAATGGGCAGAGGCACAGAAACCGGTTACGTCCCTCATGGATATGGGGGCCATTCAAACAGTACCAGAACAGGAAAAAGGATAAGGTTTTTACTCAAGACTGTTCTTGGTACCCAGAAAGGACAAAGCCTGGTGGCCCATGCTGGATTTATCGATTTTGAACACATACCTGGACATTCCAAAATTCAAAATGCTGACTTTGCAGCAGCTTCTTCCCATGCTGGGCAGGAACGCTTGGCTGGTGACTTTAGACCTAAAAGAGGCATACCTGCATGTCCCAATAAGACAGTCGTGCAGAAGATATCTCAGATTCAAGGCTGGCTTAATGCATTACCAATTCGCTGCACTGACCTTTGGCTCATCTACTGCCTCCAGGGTCTTTACAAAGTGCCTGGCACCAGTAATTGCATTTTGCAGACAAAAGTATACAAATATATCCTTACTTGGACGACTGTCTCATTCAAGCAGAGAACAAGGACACTCTTCTTTGACACCTGGCATTTGTGAAAAGGCTTCTAACATGCCTAGGGTACACAATAAACAAAAAGAAATTACAACTGGTACCCTCTCAAAAGATAACATTCCTGGGTGCAAGCTTGAATACAACTGCCGGATGGCTTACCTCACGCCAGACAAGCAAAGGCAACTGACTGCTTATTTAAAACTGTTGGCGACAAAAACCCAGTCTTCTGCAAGACAAATTCTGCAGGCTCTGGGCTTCATGGCATCCTGCATCCTACTGATTCCATATGCAAGACTGCATATGAGGAAACTTCAATGGTACCTAAAAAGTTTATGGAGTCAGCATTCTCACAGTCTGGAAACAATGATTCCTCTCATTCCCTGCCTGCAACAGGAGTTTCTATGGTGGGCAAAGGCATGTCACCAAAACATGGGATGGCTATTCACTCTACCCCCTGCCAGCCAAACCTTAACAGACGCGTCAGATTATGCCTGGGGGGGCCCACATGGCAGGAAGATGCATTCAGGGTATATGGACACCAAAGCAAATGCATCTACATATCAACCAGAAAGAGATGCTAGCTGTTCAAAATGCCCAAACAGCCTTCAAGGACTTGCTTCATCCAGGACAACTACTGATAAAGATGGACAACACCACAGTCCTGTGGTATATAAACAAGCAAGGGGGCACACACTCCTAGCCCCTTTGCAGATTAGCCATGGCACTGTGGGACACAGCTTTGACCTATCAAGTACATCTTCAAGCTCAGTTCCTGTCAGGAAAACAAAATACTCTGGCAGACGATTTAAGCAGAAACCTTATGGATCCTCACGAGTGGAAACTAAATCCACAAGTCTTGAGCATGATAACAGAGAAATGGGGGAGCCCAGACATAGATCTGTTTGCCTCTCCTCAAAATTATCAATTGAAAAGATTCCGCACAAGGACTTATCACAGACAAGCATGGAAAGTGGACGCCCTATCCTTCATTTGGAAAAACCTATCCGTTTATGCATTTCCTCCTCTGCCTCTTCTCCCCAAGGTCCTCCTAAAAGTCAGACGAGAAACCAAAGATGATACTAATTGCCCCGGACTAGCCCCGCCAATACTGGTACCCAATCCTAAGGAACTTGTCTCAATACCCAACCTGGACCTTGCCTCAGACCACAACTACTGTCCCAGCAAAACAATCGGATCCTGCACAATCAACTACAGACTCTGAACCGGGCAGCATGACTGATCATGTAGTCATAGAAACAACACCTCTCAGTAAAGCTGTGATGGATGTCATTTTGGAAGCCAGAAGGCCTAGTACTAGAAAATCTTATGCTGACAAATGGAAGAGATTCTGTGCTTGGAATCAAGCACAAGGAACTGATACAGCACAACCAAATATTCCTCAGATATTGCAATACTTAACTGTGATGCTTGACAAAGGCCTATCTTTATCAATTAAAATCCATACCTCTGCCATTTTGGCTCATTACATAGCCACCAATCTTTTCCCATCCTTTACTAAAGCAGTATCTTAGAGGAGCCAAAAAATTAAGGCCTCGGAGAAGATCACCATTGCCTGCATGGGACCTCAATTATGTGTTGGAAAAGCTCACCCTGCCTCCATTTCAACCAGCTGCTACTGCTGATATAAAGTTCTTATCATGGGCTAACCCGCGGTGGTGGTGCTGCGGTAGCATTGTCGCCTCAGAGTAAGATGCTGTCTGGTTCGATTCTCAGCTAGAGCGTCTTCTGCGTGGAGACGTGCGTGAATGGGCGTACCGTCGTTGAAGGTTGTGCATCAGGGCTGGTAACTTGGCACATAAAAATCAACTACCAATCATTAGCAGACCAGAGTTCCGCTGTGGCGACCCCTAACCAGGAAAAAGCCGAAAGACACAACAACAGTCATGGAAAACAGCTCTGCTACTAGCAATTACTTCAGCAAGAAGAGTTTCAGAGCTACAGGCCCTCATGGCTGTAGAGCCTTTTATGATATTTTACCTGGACAGGGTATCTCTGAGGACAAATCCTACTTTTATGCCTAGGGTGGTTTCCAGTGTGGCTCTTAACCAAACAATTCATCTGCCAACCTTTTATCCAAATCCGCAGAACAAGGAGGAGAGAATTCTGCATTTCTTGTATGTACACAGACAGCTAAGATTCTACTTGAGCAGGACTAAAGCTCTAAGAAAAACTGAGCAATTACTAGTGGCATATGCTGCAGGATCAGAAGGCAAAGCTATTTCAAAGCAGACAATTTCAAAGTGGATAAGCCACTGCATCCGTTTCTGCTACTTACACCATGGTAAACCTGTGCCCAAGGGCATTAGGTCTCATTCCACCAGAGCTGCAGCTACTTCAGCAGCCTTTCTCGGGGGAATACCAACCAAAGACATTCTAGAGGCTGCTACTTGGGAGTTCTGTTCACACCTTTACAAAGCATTATTATTTGCCTCTTTACTCTAAATCCAGGGCAGGTTTTGCCACTGCAGTTCTGCAGGACCTTTTAGCCACTTCTAATGCTGTTTAGCTGCAGCCTCCCAACCATAGCTTTGGGATTCTACCCAAATGTAATGACTGCAACGGTGAAACATGAAGAACATAGTACAGTTGTGTACACTTACCATAAATGTAGATGTTCGAGTGTATTCACTGTTGCAGTCCAGGATGCCCTCCCACCATACCCCTGTCATTCTGGAGTTTATCTTTCCTTCTCCATATTCTGCAACCTATGTGGTGTATTTGCTTGTAGATGAAGGTAAAGTTTATATTGATGCATTATATATCTATATATATATATATATTTTTTTTTTTGCTACCTTTTTGGGGGCACCTGACATCGGGGGCAAGAAAAACTAAAGAAAATGGCGTCAGCTGCATGTTTTATACCCCTGACGTCATGGAAGAGGAGACCGCAACCGACGCAGGACCCAAGACTTTGGAATTCAGGCCGACTGAGGGCAACCTGCCAGCAGATTACCCAAATGTATTGACTGCAACAGTGAATACACTCGAACATCTACATTTATGGTAAGTGTAAACAACTGTATTTTATTCCCTAACCCAATTCAGGTGCAACTTGGACAATTGGATGGGGAACAAGAAATTCATCCTTGGTTTGGCACCTGTGTCTCTAATTGACACAGGCAACCTATAAATGGTTCATCTCCCAAACCCCTACTTAGGCTTATCAAGGGTATCAGTACATGTCGGAGATTAGGGATGCTTTGCTAGGGTTAAAAAGGCCCTTCTGGTAGTTAGTGTTGTAAACACCTATGAAGACTTTCAAATCTTTCCATAGTTGGATGACTGTTTTTTTCTTCTAATCTGTCTGGGTTTTCAAATCGGCTTACAGAAATCTTCTCTCATCCCCTCTCACAATTTTTTTCCTAGGTTGTCTGATAGATTCTGCCATGGGAAGAGCCTTTCTTACTCCAGACAGAGTGTAGATGTTCCAGCTATTCTACTTGTTTTACCAATCAAAACCTGCTATCTGTAAAGACATTTCTCTGGATTTTAGGGTACATGCCATCTATAATTGTCATGCTTCCCTTTGCCAGACTCCACATGACAAAAATCCAGTGGTACCTTAAGTCAGTCTGGACTCATTATTATGTTCACCCTTTATCTTTTCAGATTCCTGTTTTAGGGCTTATTAGACACAGGTTCTCTGGCAGGTAGACCAGGTCTTATGCAGTCTAGGCTTCCCATTTTCTCTTTTTTCCCATTCCAGTCTGTCACTATAGATGCATCATAGGTTCATAGGTTCATACTAGGCTATCTGCCCTAGGGCATTTATAAGCCTAGCCAGAATGTGTTTGGCTTTCGCCACCCATTTAAAATTTATTTTGCTATGCCCTTTTTCGAGGTTGGTATACTGTGCCTCTGTCTAACAGTGACACAGAAGTGATACCCGGGGTAAACCTACGATCTCCCATCCACTCATCAAGATTCCTCTTGAAGAGAGTCAATGAGGGACTCTGCCTAACCTGGACTGGGATTTTATTCCAGAGTGAAGGGAGCCTCTGGGTTATGAATCTGTCTCTCCAGCATGTCCTATTTATTTCAGTGCTGAGGTTCAAGTCTCTCGAGCGCGTAGCTCGATGGGATTTGGATTTTCTGAAGTGCAGCATGTCCATTAATTCCGGGTTGGACATGGCTTTATACATCAGGCACAGATCGCCTCTGAACAGGCAGTATGCCACTGAGTAGAGCTGGAGTTTCTTTAACCGGGCAGCATATGGCATCTGTTTGACCCCTTTAATCCTCTTGGTGAGGTACTTTTGGGGTCTTTCCAGTTGCTGCAGGTGTCTGGTAAGGTACATCCCAAAAGGGGCATTGTACTCAATTATGGGCCTGATGAGGGATGAGTAAAAAGGCGCGATGACCTCCCCTGATCTAGATGTGAATCCCTTCATGATTAGGTGGGCTATATAAAATGTTTTTCTAACCACTTTGGCCACGTGGTTGTCAAATGAGAGATTGCTATCAACTTGGGTCCCCAGGTCCTTAATTACTTCTTCTGTACTTAATGGATTACCACCTATGTGGTAATTTGTGGGCACTTTGTTTTTGCCAAAGGGGATGACTATACACTTTTTGGCATTTAGCTTGAGGCCATGGCTCTGGCACCAGTTGTCTGTTTCTATGAGGCCCTTTTGGAGGATGCTTGTGTCGGCTGGAGGGTCGATTATGGTGCCCAGTTTGCAGTCATCTGCGAACTTGGTCAGCCACAGTCCTTCCGTGTTGGCCTGTACCTCCGAGACATATATACCGAACAAGAGAGGTCCCAGGACTGAGCCTTGTGGGACACCACTTGTAACTGGTTTGGAGTCTGACATGGCTCCAGCAGTTCTAACCATGTGGGTTCTGTCCTTGAGCCAGTTTGCAATCCATCTAGTGACATAGGGGTTTATATTTAAGCTGGTGAGCTTATCTATAATGCCCGAGTGGGGTATTGTATCGAAGGCTTTTGCGAGGTCCAGGTAGGCTGTGTGGACCACCTTCCCCTCGTCAATGGCCTTGGTGACTGTTTCAAAGAAATCAACCAGGTTTAAGAGGCAGGATCTGCCCTTAACAAAGCCGAACTGGGTAGGATCCAGTGTCTGTAGGTCCCCAATATCTTTATTTATGAGGTCCATGATGATCCTTTCCATAGCTTTGCAGACCAAGCTAGTCAGGCTTATGGGGCGATAGTTTCCAGGATCCGTTGAGGCACCACCTTTATGGAGAGGGACCACTGTTGCTGTACGCCACTCTTTGGGCACATATCCTGTAGTAAGGCTGAGATTGAACAGTAGTTTTATGTTTGGGTTTAGCTCTTCTTGGAGTTCATGTAGGACGCAGCCCGGGACACCGTCTGGTCCCATTGATGCTGTGTTTTTTGCTTTGGAGAGGGCGAGCATCTGAGATGTCAGGGGGGCAGCACTCTGCTGGGATAGATATTTGCCCTTTTGGTGGGGAGATAGGGGGAGAAGTTTGCGCTGAACCAGTCAGCTAGGATGTTGGCAGTGTCTGTGGGTTCAGTGTATTTTTTGTCATTTTGGACTAATTCTGAGCATATCTGGGAATTACCACCCAGGTTCCTAACATAACTAAAGAAAGCCTTGTGATTATCCTTAGTGTCCTGTGCAATTTTTCTCTCGAAGCTGGCCTTAGACAATTTTATGAGTGCGCGTAATTTTTTGCTAATACTGATCAGTGATGCCTTCCCTTTTTTGGATTTTGCTCTATCATTTAGTAGCTTCCTCCTTCTGTTGTATAGTTTGTTTATGGCTTGTATCCACCAGACAGGACGTATGCCTTTGGAGGATTGGGTCTTGGTTTTATTTGGGATCGCATGATCCATGCATTCCTGAAGGTGTTCATAGAATGCGTTTATAAAGGATTCTGCGGTCTGGGCCGTAATTTCCACAGGCCCGGGAGCTTTGAAGGATTCCAACTTGGTTTTGAGGAGTGTGAAATTTGCTTTAGAGAAGTTTTTCACTGTGGTTTTCTGGGCAGGGGGTGGGGTCGGGATGTGAATATCCGGTGAGATTAGTTTATGGTCTGATCTTACCAGTGAGGGATACACTTCTGGTCTGGAGCATAGAGTCCCCATGTTGGTGATGATCAGGTCCAGTATGTTTTTCCCTCTTGTGTGAGTGGTAACAAGTTGTTCCATAGCATTTGAGTTTATAAATTCTAGGAACCTTTGGGCTAGGGTGTTGGAGTTAGAGTAATGCTCCCAGTCTATGTTTGGGTAGTTGAAGTCGCCCAATATAATGGTGTTTGGAGAGACCTTCATATTTTCCAGTGTTCTCAGAAAGGCCGAGTGGGGTTCCTGGGTTTGGGAAGGTGGTCTGTAGCAGGCTATAAACTGGAAGGCAGTTTTTCCCACTGTTAGTTGCACATGGATAGTCTCTGATGCTTCGTGCTTTGCCACCAACCTGGAGGTGTGGGTATCTTTGATGAATATCAATACTCCCCCCTCCTTTTGTGGTTCGGTCCAAGTTTTGGGTCCAAAAAACATGGCATGAGGTATAACTTGGTAGTGCTGGGGTGCTCTCGGGAGCCCTGAACCAGGTTTCTGTTACTGCACAGATATCGATGTTCTCCATGCTAAGGAGAGTTTCGAGTGGGTGCATCTTGAGGTTTAGACTTCTGGCGTTGAGTAGCATTACTCTTTGTTTCTTATCCCTTGTGATACTTATGGAGGTGGGTTTGTCTTTTGAGCCTTGCCTAAAAAAGGCACTATGGGGGTAGCAAGAGCCTTTACCAATATCCGAAAGCCCAGGGGTGACAGGTACAAGCCGTCCCTAGGGAAGCATCGTGGCTTGTCGAGCATATCATCCCAAGCTGACAGGCATTGGATCCCCTTTGTATGACACCAGTACTTAAGCCAATTGTTGAAATTGATCATCTTGTCTTCATATTGTGGCATCATTCTTGGTGAGGGTAAGATGCTACTCAAGGTCAGGGTCATACCGGCCTGGGCTACATGCTCAGAGAGCTCCTTTATGTCTCTTTTCATGTAGTCCAGGGAGGTACGTCTCAGGTCATTCACACCAGCATGAACAATGACAGAGTCATATTTGTACTTGCCTTGGAGTGACCTGAGTGCTTGTGTTATGTGGCGGATCCTAGCGCCCGACAGGCTGCTCACCATGACCCTCTCTTTGTTCAGCCTGGTGAGCGGGATGTCAGTGTGCCTGACGATAGTCACCTATTCCAAGTGTATCAGGTGTGTTGTTTAGTCTTAAGGGCAGTGACTGTTCGGCACACTGGCTTTGTGAGATATGTGTTGCACGTGTTTTGTTTTGGGGTAGCGGTTGCTTGGGTGTCTGCTTTGGAGGTCTCTGCTGCTTAGGCAGATCTTTATTTAGAGCCTCTGAATATGTTTTTGTGTGATTATGTGTTTGGTTTGCTGTAATTGTAGTGAGTGTGGTTTCCTTCTCCTCCTGCCTGGTTATGCCAGTACTGAGTTGAGAGAGCTTAGCCTCCAGTTTGGCTATATGGTTGCATCTCTCACATGTGTTGGAATTTGTTGGGAGGAGGAGAGGGTTGTCTGTGTACATGAGGCAGTTGTAACATTGTCTCAAGATTCCCAGATTCACCAGCTGGACCGGAGAGGAGATTGACAACTGACCTTTGGACATGCTAGAATAATATTGGGAATTCCTTAATAATTGAAAACAAGGGCCAGTGGGGAGTGAGGGTGTAGTGCTTTTAATTTTTAGTGCTGACTTACATAATTGCTTTAGCGAGCAAGTGCCAGGTAACTTAAGTGCAATGTGTTACAGGTAACTTAAATGCAAAAATGACAAACAGTAACTTTCTTTCAAGTGAAACAAGGAAATGAGTACAGTAAGCAATACAGATATCACTAATGATCCACAGAAGCGCTGAGAAGCCGAGTATTAGGTGGAATTAGCGTTCCAGGGAAATAACAAGCAAACAAACAACAAGCATATAAACAAAGCTAGATTCAGCAGGCCTGGATCTAGTCTATGCTACAGCAAACAAGGTGTACCAATTTCAGTAAGATACAGTTCAGATATTCAGGCACTATAAACCTTTAACCAGAAATTCCCAGCTCAGAAGGGCAGAGTCCAGCCTTTTCTCCCGCAAGAGTGCAGACCACGAACCTTCTTAATGTAAAATAACTGGCCAGAAGCCTAAGTGCTTAAACCAGACCTGGTATGATGAGCGGTTTCCAAAGGTGTGTGAGTATAAGGTTTGTGGAACCCTCATAATGTACAGAAGCATGTGAATGTCAGAAGGGTGACAGTGGTAAATGTTTTGAAGGCCTTAAATCGCCCACTTCGTATCTACACTATTCCTAGATCTGTCAAAGGCCTTTGACACCATTTCACACACCCTCCTTACATCCCAACTCTCCACCCTACACCTCTCTTCCACCACCATCACCTGGTATTCCAGCTACTTGTCCAACCGCCAACAAGCTGTCCAATGGAAAACGTCAACCTCCCCCTTCCTACCCACAGGTGTCCCACAAGGTTCTGATGTTCATCGTGTTTCACTGTTGCAGTCATAACTGTAGGGTGCTCCTGCCGGCAGGCAGCCCGAGGTCGGCCAGAATCCCAGTCTGGGTCCTGCGTCGGCTGTACAAGCCAGTACCATGACGTCAGTACGCTCTGGTACATAAGCCTCAGCCGACACCATCTTCTCCAGTCTTTCTTGCCGTGCGGTGGAAAGCAGCTCGCAAGTCGTTGGTTGGCGATTTTCGAACAGCGTTTTTGGTTGTTGTCTGTCCGAAGTTCTTACTTCTCTTCTCAAAGCTAAGTACCCGCTAGAATCTTTTCTTGTTCCTCCGATGTCAGAAAAAGTTAATAATTGTATTACGTGTGGGAAACAAATACCTCATAAAGATTTCCACTCTTACTGTCTACCTTGCTTAGGCCCTGACCACGACGTTTCTTGTTGTCTGTTCTGTGCCAGGTTTAATTCTCGTACTATCAAACGCAGGTACGACTGGGCTCTGAATTACTTTGGCAGACGCTTCAATTATAGAATGTCGTCGGATTCTACCGGTATTCAAAAGAAGCGCAAAGACAAGGACAGGCCTCCGAGGTCCAAACAGGACTCGTTGCAGCTGGAGCCAGCGCCCGGTTCGGCTGCCGTCAGTGAGGCGCTTTTGCAGCCCCTGTCGTCCGCCACTTCTGAACCGTTGGCCGATACGGACTCCCATGGGGAGCCATCTAGGCCTTCTATTTTATCTGTTGCAGGACCTTCGGACGTCGCTCCCTCGGATGGGTCCGGAGCCGCTGTGCAGGTACCGGCTTTTGAGGGGGTATTCAGGCCTACTCACATCACTATTTCAAAGACAAAGACTCCTGTTAAGTCCAAAGCTCCTGCTCAAGCTACTCCTGAATCTACTCCCAGGACACAGAAGCAATTGTTAAGGATGGCTGAAGATTTGCTTACTATGATTAGGGGCTCTCACCCCCCCCCCCCCCGAGAAAAGGCCTCGACAGGATGTTCCTATGGATTCCTCTGACCAGGCTTCTATATCTTCTGTCTCTTCCTCTGATCAGGAATATTCTTTTCCTCCTTATGAGGATTCGGATGCTGAGGACTCCTTGCCCTCTGCCTCTCCGCCTGAAGATTTTTCTTTTGGGGAAACCTTACATGAGATGAGGGAACATTTTCATTGGGAAGGTCAGGATTATTCTGCTTCCAAGAAGAGGCTTAGAGAATTCCTTCTTCTTCCTCAACATAGGCCTTTGGCTATCCCTCCTGTTCTTGACATTGTGGATGATTTTTCCGAGGCTAATTTGAATCCTGACTCCATGCCTCCTGCTTCCTCTAAGCCTGATAGGTTTTATAGGGTTCCTGAATCTCATTTGTTCTTGTTTAAGAATCCTTCTGCAGATCCTGAAACTATATCTCAGGGCTCTAAGGCTGCTAAAGTTGCTTCTTCTAAGAATCCTATTCCCTCTGAGAAGGATTCTCGTGCCTTAGACAGGTGGGGTAAAAAGATATATACTTCTGCTACCCTTTCTGTTAGGGCTTTAAATTGCCAGTTTCATATGTTTAAGTATCAGCAATTTCTTTTGTCTGTTTTAAAGCAAAAGCTTGCCTCCCTTCCTGCATGTGCAGAAGATAAGGAACTACAGGATGTATTGCATGCAACTGAACAACTGAACAAACATAGCTTGCATTGTGGTTTTGATGCTTTGATGCCGCAGCCTCTGGTACTATTATCAGGAGACATGCTTGGCTTCGTGAGCAAAGTTTACCTGAACAGGTTAAGGCTAAATTATTAGATGCCCCTGTTCAGCATGATGTTCTTTTTGGATCTAAGGCTGAGGAGGTTATTAAAAAGATGGAAGAAAAGGCAAAATCTATGCAAACTGTGAAAGATTTCTTGCAAGTTCAGCCTCCTAGATTTTCCAGGAATTGGCCCTCCAAAAATTGGTCCTTTCCCACGTCTGACAGGCCTCAAAGGGGAAGATATAGACGCTCCAGAGGTCATGGCCAAGCTCAGACCTCCCACAGATCGAGACAATGGACTGCTTCTTCACCTAGAAGGGGAGAAGACAGATCCCAATCTCAAAGGAAGCAAACTCAATGACTCTCTCGGTTGGGCTACAGGACCTCTTTCCCTGGATGCCCCTCTCGGAGGAAAACTTTCTCTTTTTTACAGACATTGGACTCATATTACCCAGGACAAATGGGTATTGGACGTGATTTTAAAAGGCTACAAATTCCACTTTCATACCTTGCCAAGGGCTTTCGGTTGGCCAGATCTGCCAAAACATCAATGGTCAGAGGCCTTAAATCAAGTGGATGCTCTTCTGGCCATGAGAGCCATAGAGCCTGTTCCACTCTCAGAGATGGGAAAAGGTTTTTATTCAAGACTGTTTATGGTTCCAAGAAAGCAAAGCTCATGGAGACCTATTCTGGACCTTTCTGTGTTGAACACCTTTTTGGAAATTCCAAAATTCAAGATGCTTACTCTGCAGCAGTGATTCCAATGCTCTCTCAAGATGCCTGGATGGTGACATTGGATCTAAAGGAAGCTTATTTACACATTCCCATCAGGCAGGAACGCAGGAAATTCCTCAGGTTCAAGGCAGGCTCGAGACACTTTCATTTCTCTGTACTGCCCTTTGGTTTATCTACTGCGCCCAGAGTCTTTACCAAGTGCCTGGCACCAGTAGTGGCTTATTGCAGACTCCAGGGGATTCAGATTTACCCCTATTTGGACGACTGCCTTATTCAGGCAGACAGCAAGGATCTTTTACTTCAACATCTGGATTTTGTTCAACGTCTTCTCCTCCTACTGGGATTTTCAGTGAACACAAAAGTCACATTTGATCCCTTCTCAACAAATGGTATTTCTGGGAGCCCTCTTAAATACAACCTTACAAAGGGCCTTCCTCACTACAGAAAAACAAATACAGCTGGCTTCAATTTTCAAAACTTTGGCAACTCTACCTCAGCTCACTGCAAGGAAATTCCTGCAGGCACTGGGCTACATGGCTTCCTGCATTCTGTTGATTCCAAATGCAAGGCTTCATATGAGAAAGCTTCAATGGTATCTGAAAAGTGTATGGTCGCAGCATTACCACGATCTGGACACTCTGATTCCTCTGATCCCCTGCCTCCAGAAGGAGTTCCTTTGGTGGTCCAGGGTGTGTGTTAAACGAAGGAAAGCCTTTCCGTCTTCCTCAACCTTCTCAAATCATAACCACGGACGCCTCGGATTATGCTTGGGGAGCACATTTTCTAGGCAATTGCCAGCAGGGAACCTGGACAAAGGATCATCTTCACTGGCACATCAATCTGAAGGAAATGTTGGCAGTTCAAAATGCTCTTCTAGCCTTCAAGAACCTTTTGCATCCAGGACCTCTTTTGATTTGCACAGACAACACCACAGTCATGTGGTACATAAACAAGCAGGGGGGTTCTCATTCGTATCCCCTTTGCAGACTAGCTATGGCTTTATGGGACACAGCTCTAAATCTGAATCTACATCTCCAGGCCCAATTCATACCAGGAGAACAGAATCTCTTAGCGGACAGCCTGAGCAGGAACATTTTAGATCCTCACGAATGGATGCTAGACACCAACTTATTCAACAGGATTACTGCAGTTTGGGGATGCCCCCAGATAGATCTGTTTGCATCCCATCTCAATCATCAGCTGCCTCTCTTTTGCACCAGGTCATTCCACAAAACTGCTTGGAAAGTGGATGCCCTGTCCTTCAGCTGGAGAAACCTTTCGGGATATGCCTTCCCTCCTCTTCCTCTTCTTCCTCGGATTTTACTAAAGATAAAACAGGACTAGCCCAAGTTCCTCATCTTGATTGCTCCAAATTGGCCTCGACAGTTTTGGTATCCAACTTTAAAGCACCTGTTCTTGGAGCCTCCTTGGATTCTCCCTCTGAACCCTTCTCTTCTGTCTCAGCATCAGGGTCAGTTGCTACATTTCAATCTCAAGACCCTTTGTCTGGCAGCTTGGCTCTTCAAAGGAATTTGATCTCTTCTAGCCTTCCTACACAAGTTTTGGATGTTCTTTTGGAAGCTAGACGACCTAGCACTAGGAAATCCTATGCCTCTAAATGGAAGAGATTTTGCATTTGGATGCAGGACCGAGGCTTGGACCCTCTGGTGCCTGATCTCTCTTCTATTTTGCTTTACCTTTCGGATCTTTTGTCTAATGGACTTTCCTTTTCTTCCATTAAGATTCATGCTTCTGCTATTTCTGCTCATTTCAATACTGATCCCCCTGTTTTTTCTCATCCTTTGGTGAGACCATTCTTGAGAGGGGCTAAGAATTTAAAACCTCCCAGAACCCCTCCTGTTCCTGCTTGGGATCTTAATTATGTTTTAGAAAAACTTACTTTGCCTCCTTTTGAGCCTGCTGCATCTTCAGATATTAAGTTTTTATCTTGGAAGACAGTTCTTTTGTTAGCTTTGACTTCTGCCAGAAGAGTCTCAGAGTTGCAAGCTCTCATGGCTGTGGAACCTTACCTTATTTTCCACCAGGACAGAGTATCCTTGAGGACCAATCCTACTTTCATGCCTAAGGTGATTTCGAAAGTGGCTTTGAATCAAACAATTCACCTTCCTACCTTCTTTCCTAATCCTCAGAATAAAGGGGAAAGGATTTTGCATTCCTTGGACATGCACAGACAATTACGATTTTATTTGGACAAGACTAAAGAGTTCAGAAAATCTAACCAATTGTTTGTTTCTTTTGCCTCCAGTTCTCTTGGAAAGGCTATTTCCAAACAAACTATTTCCAAATGGATTTCTTATGGAATAAGATTTTGTTACACTCATCATGGGAAGCAATTTCCAGGTACTGTGAGAAGTCATTCTACTAGAGCAGCTGCTACTTCTACAGCTTTTCTCAGGGGAGTTCCTACCAAGGATATCTTGGAAGCTGCCACTTGGAGTTCTGTGCATACTTTTTCCAAGCACTACAATCTTCCTTTGTATTCTAAGACCAGGGCAGGTTTTGCCTCTGCTGTTTTGCAGGGTCTTCATGTTGCCCCTTCTTCTGTCTAAACCTCCCCCCTTTTTTCACTGCTTTGGGATTCCACCCTACAGTTATGACTGCAACAGTGAAACACGATGAACATAGTACAGTTGTGTACACCTACCATAAATGTAGATGTTCGAGTGTCTTCACTGTTGCAGTCGGTGTTTCCCTCCCTCCTATCCCCTCTTTTTCTCTTTTTTGTGGTGTATTTGTGTTTCCTAGTGGGATTCATTTATGATATATTGGGGACTTCTGACATCTAGGGCAAGAAAGGCTGGAGAAGATGGCGTCGGCTGAGGCTTATGTACCAGAGCGTACTGACATCAGGGTACTGGCTTGTACAGCCGACGCTGGACCCAGACTTTGGGATTCTGGCCGACCTCGGGCTGCCTGCCGGCAGGAGCACCCTACAGTTATGACTGCAACAGTGAAGACACTCGAACATCTACATTTATGGTAGGTGTACACAACTGTACTTTCTTGGCCCTCTTCTCTTCAGCCTATTCATTAACAACTTTCACCAATCCATCCCATACTCCTCTTTCATCGAATATGTAGATGACTCAACAATTATCTGCTCAGCCTTCTCCCCTCGTAGCTCCTAGCAAAAACCCAACTAGCCTTCTCCCGTTCGGAGCTCCTAGCAAAAGCCCAACTAGCCTTCTCCAAACCAGAAACCTGGATGCAGTCTAACCATCTGGTACTAAATGCAAATAAAACCAAACTAATGTTTTTTTCCCTACCAAAAGCTCCACTGACAAATCCGCATTCACCATACAGAGCCAAAACAACACCCTCCTTGAAATTGTTCCCAACACCAAGCTTCCTGGCATCATTATTGATGAAAAACTAAAATTTGACACCCTCATCCACTCCACAATCAAGAAAACCCACCAAAAGGTAGGTCTCCTCTACAGGCACAACCGCTTCCTAAGCCCCTCTACCCGTCAAACTCTTGCATCCACCTTCCTACTCCCCCTCCCTTATGTGTGGTGCCCCTCTTTTCACCAGTCTCAATATTTGCCTTCGGTCCAAACTTGAATCCTGCTACCACAAGATCTCCAAATTTGCAACCAATTAAAAAAACTCATGTCATCACTGCCACTCCCTCCTCACCCTCAACTGGCTTGCAATACCCAACTACCTCAGTTACCTACAACTCACCGTTGCCCATAAGCTCATCTTTAAACCTGCCAACTTACCCGGCTGTTGCTACTCCCTTAAAACCTTACATTCCCAACCGCTCACTCGTATCCAAAAACCAAAATCACCTTCAGGTCCACAAACCTGCACAGCCTCCTGGCCATCTACTACTGTCCCACTCCTTAGCTAAACAGTGGAACTCTCTCCCCACACACCTACGCAAACTACCTAATCATACAAATTTCAAATCTCAGCTACTCTCTCATCTTTCTTCCAAATGGGAATGCCCTTGCCACGCTCCAACTTAAACTCCTCCCCTCCTCATTCCACCTTGCACTGACTCATCCAACTACCTCTACTATTACTTCATCCCACCCAAAACAATCCCTCCCCTACTAAAAACTAATTTTCTCTCTGATGCCTCTTGTACTATAATCTCCAATCTCAGGTATACTGTTACCCTCTCCATGCATAATATTTTCCTAACCTACTAATGGCAAGTAGCTATATATTTTGAAATGTTAAACCTACAATTGAGTTTAAAACAAAAATATTCACTTTATGTAAATGTTGAAATTTCTGTATTGAAATGTATCTTTTCAGTTTTGTAACATTGTGACAAGCTATTACAAATATCACAGAGCTTATCTGTAAATGTTTAATTAGCTGTATGAACTATGTCCTTTTGTAACATGTGAAATGTAACTTGCAATTATTGTGGAGCTTTTCTCCCCAGGCCTCCACTGAAAATGGGCCCTTTTTGGCCCAGTGGACTTCCCCGGTCATCAAACTTAAATAAGTAAAATAAATAAATCTTTAGTCCCCAATACCTCTGCAAGCTGATATAGACAACACCGTGGTGATGAGGTACATAAACAGGCAGGTATCAGATCTTACCTTCTTTTTAGACTTGCTATGATAGACTGGGAGATAGCAACTCTGTTCTCTTTTGACTTTTCAGGCTTCATACATTCTGTCAGAACAAAACTTTGTAGCAGACAATTTACGCAAAACTGGGATAGACCCTTACAAATGGAAACTTCATCCTGGTGTCTTTCAAGATTTGCTGTGACTGTAAGGGAGGCCACCTCAACTAGGTTTGTTTGATGTTTATGAGGACAGATGAGTAGAGAAATTCTGCTTCAGGATCCCTTTCCACCTAGCCTGAAAGATAAATGCCTTCTCATTCCCATGGCTGTGAATGTTCCTTTAAGCCTTTCCACCCTTCCCACTGATTATCCAGGGTCCTTAAGATCCCGAAGGACCCGCCACAAATTTTGTTGACTGCCTTTTGGCCCGGGCAACAGTGGTGCATTTCCTTTTCAATCTGCCCAAGTGCAATTACCACAGGTTTTCCCACAGACAGTATTTACAAGAAAGCGGTTATTTGATGCACCCCAGCCTGGAAAATTCTTCACTTAACTGCCTGGATAATAGTATTTTGATATCCTTTAAGTACATTTTTTTTCTGAAGACATGCTGTAGGTGATGGACATGAAAAAAACAAAACTGCTACTATGAAATTCTATGTAATGGAAATAATTTGCTGGTAAGTGCCAGTCCAAGAGCTAGGACCTTCTCCAGGCCCAGATGTCTGGTTCTTGATTATTTATGTGATTTACTATCTAGTGGCCTTTCTTATTCCTCTGTCAAGATTCATTTGTTTCCATTTCTGATTTTCTACCCTTGGAATTGTCCTCTCTCTAACCACCCTCAAGTTGAGCAGTTTTTGAAAGGTGTGTTGCATATCTGGCCATCCCGGAAACTGTTTGCTTCTTCTGGGGAATCTTAACTTTGTGCTCGAAAAGCTTACTCTTTTTCTTTTTGAACCAGTTCGTCAGGCTGACTTCAAGGTCTTAACATGGAAGACTTTTACTTATTGCTCTGAATTCTGCTAGGCGAGTATCCGAGTTACAAGCACATATATGGTTGATGGTTGACTCACTTTTGGGCCAGGCAATAGTGGTTCTCTCCCGTTTTCAATTTGGCCAAGGGCCAGCGTGTATTCCAAACTGTGTGGCCAAATTTTGGAACTCCATCCCAATACCTGTCATGTCAATAACTAACGTTCATTCATTTAAGCCTTTACTGAAACAATTCCTCAAATAATTCCTTTCCATCACTTGGCTGTCTTACTGTACCACACAATGGTAATACCAAAATGTTTTTTTTTCCCCACATGCCCTCATTTTCTGTGTGCTTAACTCCCTTACTTAATATGTATCAAACAAGTATTTCGGATTCCCCTAATGGCCTGTATTGGCCTACGACTCTCTGCTGCGTCTCCGTCTTACTGTTTAACACACTGAACTCAATATTCCCTCTCTTGTGTGATTCATCAGAGAGACATTTTACCTTCTGCCACCAATACTACCAATTTTCTTGTCTTGTATAATTGTTTTCTTTTTATACTTAATTTATCTCAAATGCATTTATCTTGTCTATTTTCCATAGATTTTTTTATGTTTATATTCTGTTACCATTGTATGTTTTATTGTTAGTGAGTATATTGAGCTACTATTGTAATTTGTATTCTGTGGAACTCTTCTTCCCGGATTTACTGAAAGTGGGGTCTTGCCTGGTTGGACTTTCCCAATAAACAAATGTCAATAAATAAATAGTGAGTCAGCCCTACCTCATTTTGCACAAGGACATGTTTTTTGATAACTAATCCTTCTTTTATACCTAAGGTGGGCTCAGCGTTTACCTTAAGTCAGACTATTAATCTCCTGTCTTTTTTCCCTGACCACAAGTACAAGGGAGGGCATATTCTTCACACACTGGATGCAAAGAGGCAGCTCAGATACTACCTAGACAAAACTCAGTCTTTCAAGAAAACTGAGCAGCTGTTTGTCTGGTATGAAGGTAAGAGGAAAGGACAGCCCATGTCAAAGCAAACAATTTCCAGGTACGTGGCTCATTCTATTGCTTTTAGTTATTCCTACCATAGTAGGTGACTTCCATGCAAGGATAAGGCCCATTCCACCTGGGCTTTGGCTTCGTCTGTGCCTTTTTGGAAAGGGCTAGACTCCTGTGTACATACGTCTGTAAGCTTTAAACTGAATTCCTTAGATGTTCAAAAGATGTCCAAAACAGGCTTTGCAAGGACCATTCTTCTGGGTCTCTTGGATCCTTAGTTTACTTTTCCTCATCTGTTCTTACTTTATAAGGTACAGTAATTGATCCAAATAGCTTAGGTTACTGCAATAGTGATTTCATGTTGAACATAGTAACAGTTTGTAAATAAACTTATTGTAACAGTAGATGTTGTAATAGGTTACTGTTGCAGTATTTGCCCCTCCTTTCAGCCCCCTTCTTTTGTTGTGATTTTATTTTACACTGCCAAGTTGTGGAGATAAACTGTTTAGGTTTCGGCATGTTTCCTAGCACTGTTTCTTTCAGGACTTTTGCATCTCTTCTAGGTAAGAAAGTTCCGATTATTTTGGAGCTTTAGATTTTTTTTTTTTTACATGGAGTTCCTCCTGAGCTCTTGACAGTTACAGCACATGGAAAGCCCCCCTTTATATTCAAAAGCTGGAAGTTCAGTGATGGTAGAACCCAGATAGTTTAGGCTACTGCATCAGTGATTTTTTTTTAGAGCATCTACTTTTTATGGTAAATTTACTTTCAGTGCTTGTACATCATATAAATTAGGTAACCCTGACCAGACGCTGCTTACCAAAACTGTACAATGTAAAATGTTATGGAGTTCATTTAATTCATTTTTCTTGTTGCAAATATTTTTTAATCAGTTGGGATTAGCAGTAATAATGAACATGAACTCTGGAACCTTTGCTGTATGCTTATTTATGATGGGGTGACCCTTAATCATGATTACCTTGTGGAGTTCCTCATTTTGAACAATTTCTTAACTGAGAGCCTAATGTATGCTTCTGTTGATGACCTGTTGTACAGGGCTTTACTTTCTCCTGACTTGGCATCTGTATAGAGCAACCCAAGTCATCGTCACTGTCCGTTATTGCTTTAATACATTAGTGTACTTTTGGGGTTTTCACAGGACAGAGCATTTGTGTTGCAAGATGTTGTGAGCTGTATCATTTCAGTGCAATGCAATTTTCTGGCGACTTTCAAATACTGCATTCTGTTTGAGTTTTGTATTTGGCTTTTGAGTGTTGTGGCAAACAGTTTGTCTTCATTTTGCTGCACATTATTTCTCATCACAACTTGTTCCACTCCAGTTAGTTGGTAACTGACTCCTTGCCTCATGTGGAGGTTGCAGTGTTAGGGTATTGTAATGTCCTCCTGTGCTTGACTGAAAATTTCATTTTTCGTCCATATGTCTAAGCAGTGATTGACGTCACACTTGAATATATCATTTTATATGATTTTTTTCAGTAGTAGGTGAGGGTCATTTTTTTTCCATTGAAGGTGCCTTCCACCTAAGTGTACTGGAAGTAAATTCAGTTTCTTGTAATCATCATGGCAACTGTGAGTGCAGACTGATTGCTTCAGTATACTATGGCAAGTAATTCCGCATTTTGCAGAAATGTTAATCCTAACTGGAATTGGATAGTAAAAGTAATCTGATGTAGTGAACCAAAGCTTAGTGACGTTCAAGCCTTATTTGATTTAAATCCTAGAAGCTTGAATGACCGGTGATGCCATCAGTGGGTTGAAGAAAGATCTTTTTCAAAGGTAGGGCATATAAAATTGAACTTTTCTCATCTTTCAAAGCAGTGCTTTACCTGCTTTATGTTCATGTTCTGGAGTTTTCTTGCAGTGAACATCAGGTGGATTCTTTTTCCTTTCTTGAACTATCAGATCCTCTGCAAGCTGCAATTAGTTGGGCTTTAAGTGATCCAGTTGCCCTCTGGTACACGCACCTTTTACGTGTTGTACTGGTTTGTAGCAGACTAGACTGTTAGTCCCAACTCTCCCTTATGGCATATTACTGATGCAGCCATAAGGGTCTGTTCGTCCAATGTCCCAGATACATTGGACTGTATATTCAGTTGTTGTGTGTGTCAGGAAAGCTTACTTTCAGTTTCTTTGGGTGGCACAGTACTAGGTGGAAATTTTTATCAGATTCGCTCCGCTTGGCATCCATCTTGCATTACAGCATCTGTTGACAGTGTCTGTAGTACCCTCGTGAACTCTTCTAGTGCTGACCATTTTCAAGAAGGCTGTCTCCAGAGTGCTGACTATTTTGTCTATCATTTCTCCATGTGTGTAAATTGATGTATCTCTAAAATGGTTTCACGCATTCTTATGAAAGTTGTGCTGATTACTGGATCAAAACAGCATTCTGTAAAACAGCTTTCAAATTAGGCACCTACTTCAAAGGCAAAAGAACAGCTGCATCTTGAATTATAAGAAAAGTCAGTTTGAATGTCATTAGCCATGTCTCAGCATTAAAGTAAGTACCACATTTATACAGAAAAATGTGTTCATTATATGCCTAATTACACAGCCGCACCATATATTTATGCTTTCATAGCTTTTTATGTTTATTATAAAGAGTTGGTAATAGATGCAGCTTTATTTTACAGTGAATATTCAGCACTCGTAGTTAGTTTCTGATAGCAATTCTGACTTAAATTTGGCTTTTCTTTCAAATGTTAATATCTGTATTGATTTAAGATGTTTGTATTTAATTTTCAAGATAAGACATTTTGATGATAGACCTTGTATAGCAGTTGCATGAAGTAATATCTTTTAAGAAAGCAAACAGGACAAAGAAAACAGTTTTCATGAAATTAGTATTGTTTCAGTTTTTGTTAGCCAGGAGTGATCTTGTCACCACCCGCAATGTGCCCAGAATTGTCTCCTCTTGTAATTCATATAAGGTTGCATGTATTGGTAGCATATTTAAGTATAATTGTGAATTCTTCATTATACCCATTGCTCCTGCTTTTATTTGAAGTGTCTGGCTATCTTTCTTTTACATTGCTCGTTTCTACTTGTAAGTACTGGTATTTTGACTTTCTCTCTCTCTCTATGCAAGACACTGTAATCACTTTGGCTGTTTCAATGATCAATGTTACTTTTGTCTTTTTTCGTGGGCTATCATATTGGATTTTTCTTGCATCCATTTTTCAAACCATTGGTAATGGGCAGTTCCATGCGATATGAACTTAATTTTCTATAATGCTTTGTGGTTTGTTTCCATTTCTCAGCTACTTGTATACTGTAGTGTTTGCACAACTCTCCAATGCAACAGTCTTGCCATATTATTGTGCCTTTCAATATACAATCCCTCGTCCATAAGTGCATCTCACTCAGCAACAAGATTTGTGACCGTTTCCAATTCTGTTTTACACATCTTGCATTTGTCTGTTTCTCCAGCATTCTCAATGTATCCTGGACTCCCATTTATTAGGCATTTATTATTTTTTTTTTGTTTTGTTTAATTTCACCTTTCCTTAATCATCCCGTGTCATATCCTGGTCAATATGAAGTTATTCCAGAAGATCTCTGCACATGGCCACAGTATTTGTGGATTTTCAATTTCTTTTCCTTCTCATCTGATCCTTTTCCTTATATTCGTTTGTTTGTAGCACGTTCTCTTGGTGTCTGATGTTTGTCTACTTCTGGTTGATTTCCATTCTTGCTTGATGGAGAAATGCTTCTGCTAAACTAAGCAAAGATGTCATCACAGATGACATTTCCTCATTTTTCTAAACTTTCACTCTGTATGCAGTGCCATGATTGCAGGTATGTACATATAATCAGTTTTGAGGAAGCACTCATGAGTCAGGCCAGCTCCATCATCCTTTGCAAGGTGAGTGAAGGATGAGTATCTGAAGCTATGAAAGCACACTTTACATAATTGTATATTAGTCAGAAAGTTAAAAAAGACACTAAAAGATAATGTAAAAGTATAGACCTGAAATACAGAAAGCATAAGTTTAGTAAACTATATAGATAAGTTATCTAAAGAATATGTAGTAGTAATTAATTATTCAGTGCATTTAAGGCATAAAAGGGCAGGCTTAATTTAATTAGTTTACAGATTACAGTGCACTTTACATAATTATTGTACATAAGTCAGAAAATTAAAAGTACAGTAACAGACAATGCAAAGGTATAGACTTGAAATACAGAAAGTATTGGTTTTAATAAACTATTATAGCTCATAAATATTCATAAAAGTTAAAAAAGGTAAGTAGCATTATAAAGCAAATTTAAATGAAAATTTATAGACACAATTAACACAGGATATGGTAATTATGTTGCAAGACCACTTATAAAGTTCTCTCTTTAATGCAGATTTCAATTAGTCTTCAGAAAATAGCCATCATGCTTGATAGGCTGTGCAATAAAAAAATGAACAATATTTAAAGATTTAAATCTATTAACAACAGAAAAAGGTTTCATTTGCTATAAGAGAGAGACATCATAGTACACTAAGACACCAGGTCATAAGGTAAAAAACATAGATAATAAACAGTGTAACTTTACCATTACAGCATACAGAGGTATGGTAGAAAAATAGGCAGGGTTAACAGTTCGTACTGTGTCTAAATTAAATAAGGATTCACAAAGACATGTTAATCAGCTTTAAAAGACACTAATTTTCAGAATAATGTACAGGTTTTGAATATATCACTCATACATCAGAACTTAGATTTAAAGACTATGTATCTAGGTAATATGAAAATCAAATAATAAAGTTAACAGACTTCAAGCCTAGTGATCAAAATTAGAATTGCAAGTTTGTTCACCAGATAAAGAAAAACAATTGCCTAGTTATAATTAAATCATAAAGTTAAGACGCCAATCCAAACAGGCCATAAATGCTCGTGACACCTAGTGGTCTAAATTGAAATTGCAGGTTTAGCAAATTAAAAAAGTTTATTTTCAGATTGAATCAGGTAGCATAAAGCTGTATACAGTAGTTAGCAATACAGATGTAAGCTAATTAGAGAAATATGTCCCTGTACACTTTCGTCAGGGACTTCAGGGGCAACTGTTAGATTAGGGACTTCCATTTTAAAGTAGTTATCAGACACTAGACAGGCTAAAGGGTAAAATAGGACTAGAAATTGTGTTTCATTTATGCATAAATGACAATTAAGTGGAAAGGAAGAAAGAATAACCTTGCTGGTCAGGCATGAGAGACAGTTTATTAGAAAGGAAAGATAAGCATAAAGTATGCAGAAAATACAGAAATACAGAATGTTCTTTTCTCAAGGGAAAGATACAATCATGCTAGCTACAGAATATTCCTTAATGGAATGTTAAATAAAGCACATATGAGACAAGACCTGGTACCAAGGTTAGGGGGAGTGAATGCAGTTTACAAAGGAAATTACTGGACTGAAGCAATATAATATGTTGTGTTTAGGATAGCAGTTCAGTTAAGGTTAGTTCATTCAACCTGACATTACAGAAAAGATTACAGACACTTGAGCCTGAGTACTGAAGTCATGTCAGATAAACACGGTTTCCGTTTACATCATTCAGGACAATCAGAAGATATGTGCAGAAACTTTGAATATATTAAGCAGCACTGTTAATAAAGACAGGATTTGGATATTGTGAGCATCTAATAAAGCCTTATTAAGTGGACTACAGTGTTTGGAGAATTCATTCTGAAAAGTACACACGACTCGGCCCATAAAGGAGAGACTGGCACCTGTTCAACACGAGTTTGGGTAATTAACAGATAAACTTTCATTTCAGTCTCTTTTCAGTAGTTTTCAGTTAATTACAGTACAGTACAGTGTCATCAATTCTTTCAAGTACCACAACACAGCTGTATTCAACAGTAAGCAAGTAATGCAACTGTACTTTGGAAACTTGCCATGGCGTAGTTTGTCAGTGTTCTCCCAATACTGTTTTAGTTTGGATGGAGGGGTCTTTGCTATATACTGTATAGGTCCACATCCCCTTATATTCTGTAGTGCTATTTTCTCATGGCAGAAAGGGTTAGAAAAGCTGCACTTTCACATCCAAGTATCACTAGAAGTATAACATGGCATGAAAGGTCATTTTTTTTTTTTTGGTTTGTTTATCTCACAGCAGAATATATTTCTGGTGCAGCCACTGGGTATTTAATTCGTAATGCCACCATAGCTTATATTCTTCATCATGGCACTAAGCAAGCTCTAGACAAGGAATCAACCATGACCCTTTTGCTTAATGCATTTCCTGTTACCTGCTAGTGTCTTGCCGCATTCTTTTCCTTGATATTGGTTGAGAGCCACTTCTGTTTGCAGGAGCTTTTCAGTATAATGTAGCAGTTCCACAAGAACTTAACTGTAACAGTTGATAAAGTTGCTCATTGCAAAAGGTCTTCTCTCCTCTCTTTTCTATCCCATTCCATTGTTTGGATTTCTGTTCCATTATTGATCTCAGAAGTGTTTTTGGTTCTGTTATTTGCATTTATTGTGGGACTGTGATGGATAACTTGGGTAGTTGCATGCTATCCCTGTCAACTGTACAGAATTTTTTCCCAAACAAATTTATTACAATTTCACATATGACAAAGACAGTCTTACATTTATGTAAATGAAAAACATGCAAAATGATACCACTTCAATTGCAAACAGTTTACATCAGACACCACTGAAACAACTGTAGTTGCAAACATTATACATCATTTATAAACCATCCAGTAATTGTCAGTTAAATCCTGCCTATTAAACCTCTTTCCTGCTCTGCATATATTGTTCCCACAGTTCTCATTTTTTCCTATGTATTTCGCTCATTCCCTGTTATAAAGATCCCAATTCCAGTTGTTTTATTTCTGTTACTATATTCACTACTTCTAGTGAAGTTTGGCTAGACTTTGATTTCCATTTTCTAGTAATTGCTTTTTTTTGGAAGCCGCTATAAGTATTCTCAGCAAGGCTTCACTATGTCTAGGCCTCTCCGATTTTGTAGCATAACTCAAAAAAATCATCTACCCAGTCAGTCCTATCCGCTCACTCAGCATCTCCGATATAGCAGTCTGCACAGACTCCAAAAAGTCTGCCAGCTCATTATACTGCCAAAAAATATGTACCCAGCTACCTCTTTCTTGCCCGTCACACCTCCAACATTTGCTATCCACCTGAGGAAAATAGAGTCTATTTGGGGTATAAAAATACCTGTGTAAACACTTCCAGGCAAAGATACTAAATCTTTTAGACTTTGTTGCATATTTGGGAGATATACATATATCTCCCCATTGTCTCTTTGTGAATTGCTTATCCAGTCTCTCTTCCCAATCCTTTCTAAGCTCCTCTGATTGATTCTTATAATTATCATGCAATATTTTATATGCTTTACTAATTATTCCTTTTTTTTAACGACAACATCTCTGGATTCTATTAAAAACTCTACTAGTGCTGGTCTTTCATTTACGCCCCATATTTCTTTCTCTTTGCCTGTACTCTAATATCAGTCCTTGATATGGAAGGCAATCTCTATCCTGCAGTCCAAATAAATTCTTGGCTTCTTCCCATTCTATTACCTTTCCATTTCTAGTTATTTGCTCTCAATACCTTAGTTCCTTTGTTAGTTTTTTCCAATAAATTCCAGCCCCCTCTTGCGTATTATCTGTATCCCTGACTACAGTCATCCCTATCTGCAAAATCTCTTTTCTCCATTCTCATGCTGGTTTGGTTCTTAGAATACTCCCTGCTGTTGTATGAATATAATACTCTGTATAATTGTGGTTGATCTCCTTAAGAGTATGCATCCAAAATCCCAATCTCTTCTTATTTCTTGAGCTTCCTTCCTGTGTCAGCATCATTCCTTTCCACTTTGAATGATATCAACTGTACTGATTTTTGATTTTTGCAGAATGTCCAGATTTTTGCCTCATATTTTTGATCCATTTTTTATAAAGTAATGGTTTTCTAGCAAATCATTGGCAAATTATTGAAGATTTAAGTCAGAAATTAATGACAAACACGTGAGTTTCAGATGTCATACAGTTCAGAAAATCCATGCTTATACGAAACCTGTTATTCTGTCTCCGTTCTAATTTTGTAAGAGCAATATTTAAAAATTGTCCCAATTTTTGGGCCCCCATTATTTATGACTTTGTCCAGATTCCTTACTGTACGAAGTTGAGAGGTACGTAATGCATAATGAACACCTTTGTGTGAGTCTATTTAAGCATATTCAGGCAATAGGAGTAATGTCTGCCATAGAAATGATACTAAGATGTAAAGCTCTGACATTATAAGAAAAGCAGATGACATTTTATTTGTCTGATAACCAAGACCAGTTCAATTTTTCCATTTGCAAGTAGAGAAGCATCATTTCAGAACTCTCATAAGGACGGTTTGAAAGAACTAGTAGTCTGAACCTTTGACCTTTTATGGCCAATTGTAACAGGTTGGGCTTATGTTATCTTAAGGGTTTTTTGATCATTACAAAGATGTCACTTAATTTTAATTGGATATTCATAATTTTTCTAAGAAATTACAACTTTTATTTATTTATTTTTTTACATCAAATGCTCAATATTTTGAAAAGTTTATCTTAGATAAGCTTTATCTAAATGAACATCTGGTACAGTGTAGAAGTCCAGTTTAGGAAAACAATATATGATGACATATTTGGTCTTGCAGAAACACTGATAAAGATAAGTTAGAGTACATACGTAAGCGTGTACAGTTATTAAAGAAATTAGGAAACTCGCATTTCAGCTGTACTGTGCAAATCACAAATAAGCATTACTTTTAGGTGATTTTAAACAAGCAACCTTATAGAAAAGATTTGCTCTGATACTAGAATAGTTGCACTAAAACATCAGGTGTCACTGCACTTTTTCTGTAGCTTTAATAGTACAAATTCCAAGACCACAGACTGTCACATATAGAGACTTTCTAGCCTTTCTGCTATCTGAAGCAGAGAGAGAAAAATATGACTGCAGTTGTTATAAAGAATTCAGTCTGAGATTACAAACTGTAAGCAGTAATGAGCATGCAATACAATTTTTGATAAACTAGCTGTACCAACTTATTCTCTGTAACAGTATGTGTAGCTCTGATCACTCAAATGTATTATGAATTTGCTTTTTAAGTAATATTGGGATTTGAACACACATTTCCACTACAACATTCCTCCTATTTTGTCCTTTTTAACTGTATAAGACTTTAGTACAGTTCCTTTCCAGAGTCATGAATTAATAGTGCCTGTAATTTTTGTTGAATAAAAAGCTTCATTTGAAAGTTTTGGTAGGTAAACTTTCTGATTTTGCAGTTTTTCTTTGGGGTTATGATTATTTAAGGTTATTGATCAGGTTTACAGCATTTTAAACATTTTATTTCATTTAAATTAGGATTTTGGCACCATTTTGTTTATGCTTTATTTCTTGTCTAAGATTGCTTTGTGCAATTCTAAGTCATTTAAGACTGAAACTAGCTTTTTTATCAAAATTGAGGGATTTGTATGATGTATATTTGGTGGTTTAAACTGTGTTACTGAATCTGTTATTTTATTCAGTGCAGTGCTCAGAACAGTTTCCCTGCAGAAGTTAACGTCAGGATTTAGAGGGAGGATAAAGGAATTGTCAGTATTTTTACTGGGCTGACTGTGAAATAAGTATTTGGTATTGCTCTGGCTAGTTCTTTGTCCCATCGACTTGATGGATTCTGAAACTTTGCCTCTTCTCTAACCATCTACCCGTTGTGTACCTAAGAACCGACGTGTCTTCGGGGCTGTACCATCTCCTAATTCAGGTATGAAAGTACCAAACTCTTTAGGTGCAAGATAAGTCAGGGTTGAAGAATCTTTAGCTGGTGTTGATACATCTCTCTCTCGGGATTCTTTCTAGTGTAGTGGATGGAAAAAAGAAACAGAACTCCTACCACATTGCAGGGTAGCAGTCTGAGACTGTCTTCACCTGAGATGTTGGTGTTTATTCAGACCATTGATTATGTGTGCAAACCCAGGTTGAGTAATGCTAACACTCCTACCCACATTCAACCACCCAAGGATTCTGATTTTGAGGGGGCTCTGGAATCTGAAGTTTCAGAAGTGTCAAGAGTCTGGTTCATCATTTTCCTCTGAGGACAAAGATTCAGAAACCCATCAGATGTTTTCTTTCTCCGAAATGCAGACTAGATTTAGGGATTTATTTGGAAGCAGTCCTCAGCTAACCCTGAAATCAGCAGGGTGTGTGATCTTTTGGAAGATGAGGCCCCAGATGTGATCTTCTCTCCATTCATCCCACGATTGGAGGTTCTATTTAAGAAAGCTTGTAATTCTCCTCTGCTGAGTCTTTGCCTAAAAAATTGTTTAAGAAATTCAAGGTGTGCTCAGCCATGACTGACCTCCAGGCACCCTTGTCTGTAAATCCTGCTTCTGTGTCCTCAGTTAATTTTTCAATAAAAAGAACACATCATCATCTAACTCAGTCCCTCTGGGAAAGAAGTTGATGCAGTGTATCTCAGTAGTTTTTTAAAGTGTTTACCAGTATTTTATGTGGAAATTTGTGTTGAGGTGTATGAATAGTTTAGATGAGTTTGCTGCATTGTTCCCTAAGGACCAGAAATGCTATGTAAATGACAGACTTTCTAATGTTTCTCAAGTGTCTAATGTTTCTCAAGTGTCTAAACTTGTGCCTTAGAGGGGGCTGATGGTCTTTCTAGAAATGCAGCAATGTCATTTGTGGTTAAGGATGTATGTTTGGTTCCACAACCAAAACCTTTCTGATGAGTTAAAAAATGAGATTTTGAATGCTCTGCATGATTCTTATTGTGTGTTTGGTATAGCAGCTAATCGCATCCTTAAACACTAAGATGACAGAGATAAAGTGATGCAAGGAATGTCTAAAATGCTTCATAGTCCCAAGTTCCCTCCAATAAGCAGGATAATTTTCACATGTCATTTATAGTTATGATGCAGTGGAGGCTTCAGCTATGGGGTCAGTCCTGAAAATGTATTCGTGGCTTAGATATTACTTCTCTTACCGGATGATATTAAAGCTACGTTTATGGATGCCCCTCTGGATAACAAAGCCTTATTTGGCACTGCAGCTGCAGAGCTTTTTAAAACTCTTCAGAAAAAGAAGGAACTCCAGGATTTAAAACACATTTTTGTCTCCTCTGTTTCCCACTTCCAGAAAAACTACCTAGCCAGAACCACCTTAGTTAGGAAGGCAACTAAATCTCTCCCACCAAAGGTAATGGGGATGCTAGGAGACAGGCTCCTTCTAAATCTGCTTCTTCCACACCCTCTCAGAAATGGCCTTTTCAGGCCAAACCTGGTAGTCTGCAATTACCAGGCCCCAGATCGGTCTCTACCCCCCACTTTTTCTTAGCCTCTCTCTTTCCCTCCCAGTTTGGAAACGGATAATCCAGGACTGTTGGGTCCTTTCCAACATTAGCCAAGGTTATTTCATGGTATGAGAAACTCCTCCTCCCTTCAAAGGAATCCTACAACCCCCACAGGACCAATTGGAATTCTTTCCACTAGTCTTCTCTTTTTTCTCAGGGCAGTGTCCAGTAGGTGCCACCCAACCAAAGGGGAAGAGGGTTTTACTCCAGGATGTTTCTGGTCCCAAGAAAGAATGACCATTGGCAGCCCATCCTAGACCTTGCCCATTTAAACAGCTTTCTAAAGGTTTGCACCCTTTGCGTGCTGACTCTACATACTCTGCTCCCTCTGATCCTTCCCCAGGCCTTCATGATATCATTGGATGTAAAAGATGCCTATCTTCACATCCCCATTCACCAGCGGTTCAGAAGATGTCTTCGCTTTTCTGTGGCTTCCTTTCATTTTCAGTTTTATGCTTTGCCCTCTGGTCTATCTACGGCACCAAGGGTATTCACAAAATGTTTAGCCGCTGTCCTAGCCTACTGTAGATTACAGGGCATACAAATATTTCCATATTTGGATAACCTGCTTTTCCAGGCTTCATCTCCCGAAACACTCCTGGACAATCTTTCCTGCACGATGCCCCTTCGGAGAGGGCTAGGGTTTACTTTCAATCTCCAGAAGTCTTCCTGGGGTGCAGGATTCTAATAGGCACAATGATAGCTTGATGTTCATCATGTTACACTGCTGCAGTCATTACACTTGGGTTATCCTGCCGTCAGGCGGTTCCCCAGTCCGCCTGAGTTCCAAAGTCTTTGTCCGGTGTCTGTTGCTGTCGCCTCCTCCCTGACGTCAGTGCGACAGGTGTATATAAGATGCAGCTGATGCCATTTTCTTCAGTCTTTCTTGCCACGCGGTGCCCGAAGCAAAAGCAGTTTGCAAGTGCCGGTCGGCCGTCTCCTGAGATTTTCATTCCGAATCCAGAACCGAAGTCTTCTACAAAGCTAAGTACCCCGTTGGGGAAACATTTTCTTGCCTTAGACCGATGTCAGTAAAAGTTAATAACTGTATTTCTTGTGGGAAGCAAATACCTCATAAGGATTTCCATTCCTATTGTATCCCATGCCTAGGCCCTGACCACGACGTCACTGGTTGTCAGTTTTGTGCTAGGTTTAACAAGTGCACTATTAAATGTCTGTTTGATTTTGCCTGACATTATTTTGGTAGAAAATTTAGTTATACCATGCCGTCGGAACTTCTGACCGGAATACACAAAAAGTGCAAAGACAAGGATAGACATCCGAGGCCCAAAACTGACGACGAAGCCTCCTCTAGGCCAGTCGCCGGTTCTCCGGTTTTCAGCGAGGCACCTTCACAGCCCCTGACTACCGCTTTTGTAGAACCACAAGCAGCCTCTGACTCCCACGTGGAGATGGCTGGGCCTTCAGACGCACAAGTTCTTCAGTCTACCGAGACTAACCTTTCAGAGTGATCCGGAGTAGCTGAGCAACCCACAGCTACAGAGGGTGTCTTCAGACCTACTCAGTTAAGCATTAAACCCTCAGCTAAATCTAAGCCTCCTTTAAAGTCAAAGAAACAAATATAGCATTCTCCAGGACAGGCCTCCATGTCCAAGAAACAAATGCTCAAAATGGCCAAAGACCTAATCACTCTGATCAGGGGGTCCCATCCTCCTCCTGATAAAAGGCCTAGACAGGATGCAGACTATGACTCATCCGACCAGGTGTCCATCTCTTCTGATTCATCCTCAGACCTAGGATACTGTTTACCCCCTTATGAGGATTCTGATGCTGAGGAATCTGTTCCATCAGCCTCACCGCCTGAGGACGACTACTTTGGGGAAACCCTACATACCATGAGGGAGCATTTCCACTGGGAAGGCCAGGATTATTCAGAATCCAAGAAAAGGCTCGGAGACTTCCTTTTATTACCTCAACACAGACCCCTTGCTATTCTGCCAGTGGGGGAGTGCACAAATAGTCCTTTTTAGGACTCACACATAGCAAAAGAACCGAAGATCTGTTCAAGAAGAAGGACAATGGAGATCGACACCACCGCGGAACACCGAAGGACACAACAGCAGCTCTTCACAGAGCCCATTGTGTCCATACACAAAACAGCTCTTTTCAGAGCTCAAGTGGATCTGCACCTTACACCAAACAGCTCTTCTCAGAGCTTACAGTACACCAAACAGCTCTTCTCAGAGCTCACAGAGATCTGCAAAAGCTCTGGTAAGAGCAACCAGAGACACATTGAAGAATAAAACAAAAGAGTTCTTATTAGAGCTACCACCAACACCTGAACGGGCATTCAAAACACAAATCGGCACGTCTCAGAGCTCACAGAAATCTGTATCAGCTTCGGTAAGACCAGCCGGAGGCACAGATACAGCTTCGGTGAACCAAACAAAACAGTTCTTTTTAGAACTACCGCATCTGCCCGAAAGGGCATTCTAAACACAAAACAGCTCTTTTCAGAGCTCATAGAGATCTGTACAGCTCTATATAAAGCTCCAGCTGCCCACAGGGCTAAAACAGCTCTTTTTAGAGCTAGCTCCACCACCGACTACACGTAGAAATCTGTTCACCGTTTAGGATCAAGAGTGAAAAGCTTTGTAAAATCGGTTATTCCTTCCCTCCGCGCAGGCATCACTCAGGATCGAAAACCCAAGAGGTCCACACCTATTTTTCTGGTTTTAGTGTTAGATATTGTGGAAGATGTGTATACTGAATCCAGCTTAAGTCCTGATTCCTTACCTCTAGCCCCTGTTAAACCTGACAGATACTACAGAGCCCCTGACTCACATAAATTTATGCATAAAAGCCCTGTAGCTGACCCTGAAACTATTTCTCAGGGACCCAAAGGAGTTAAGGCCTCATCAGCCAAGAATCCAGTCCTCTCTGACAGAGATTCCAGAGCATTAGGCAGATGGGGAAAGAGAGTATATACGTCTGTAACTTTAGCAATGAGAGCCTTAAATTGCCAGTTTTACATGCTAAAATATCAGCAATTATTACTGTCTCAGTTAAAACAAAACATGCTTCCAGAATCAGATCCTCCTAATTTTAAAGAAATGCAAGATTTATTGCATGCAGCTGAAAAAGTGGGAAAGCATACTTTGCAATGTGGTTTTGATTCACTAGAGGCCTGCAGAGCAGCAGTTACAGGCTCTGTCATTAGAAGACATGCTTGGTTAAAAGAACATACGTTATCAGATCATGTTAAAGCAAAATTATCGGATGCACCTTTGCAGCAGGATGGCTTATTTGGAGTTGAGGCAGAAGAGGTACTAAAGAAAATGGAGGATAAGGCAAAATCTATGCAGACGGTGAAGGATTTCTTACAGGTTCAGCCTCCTAGATTTAGCAGAAACTGGCCAACTAAGAATTGGTCCTTTCCAATTACAGACAGACCTCAAAGGGGAAGATACAGACGTCCAAGAGGTAGAGGTCAAACACAAGGTACTTACAGGCCTCGACAATGGGTTGCATCAGGCCAGAAAGAAGGGGAAGACAGGCCCCAACCATTATAAAAAACAGCTCCAATGACTTCCCACTACAGCTGCCAAACAAGTCCTTCTTGGCAGCCCCCTTGGGAGGAAAACTGGCACTCTTCTACCACAATTGGCAAATGATCACCAAATACAAATGGGTTCTCAACATTGTATTTCAAGGTTACAGGTTCGACTTTCACACTCTGCCAAGGTTAAAAGGAATGCCAAATCTGCCACCAAATCAATGGGCAGAGGCTTAAAAACAAATTACAGCACTCATGGATATGAGAGCTATTCAAAAGGTACCTTCACAGGAGCAAGGACAAGGATTTTACTCAAGACTCTTTCTGGTACCCAGAAAGGACAAAGCCTGGAGGCCCATCCTGGATCTTTCATCTCTAAACACTTACCTGGATGTTCCGAAATTCAAAATGTTAACATTACAGCAGCTTCTTCCCATGCTGGGCAAGAAAGCTTGGCTCGTGACTTTAGACCTCAAAGAGGCATACCTGCATGTCCCTATCAGACAAAACTGCAGAAGATACCTCAGATTCATAGCAGGTTCAATGCACTACCAATTCTCTGCACTGCCCTATGGCTTATCTACTGTGCCCAGGGTCTTCACAAAGTGCCTGGCACCAATAATTGCATTTTGCAGACAGAAAGGAATTCAGATTTATCCATACCTGGACGACTGCCTGATTCAAGCAGAGAACAAGGACATTCTTCTAAAGCATCTGGCGTTTGTAAAAAAGTTAAGTTGCCTGGGGTACACAGTAAACGAAAAGAAATCAAAACTAGTGCCCTCACAAGAGATTTTATTCCTGGGTGCCAGCTTGAACACAACTGCCCAGATGGCTTATCTCACGCCAGACAAACCAGGACAACTGACTCAATACTTTTAATTGATGGCAACAAAGAACCCAACTCCCTGCAAGAAAAATTCTGCAGGCCTTGGGTTACATGGCATCTTGCATACTACTAATTCCATATGCCAGACTTCATATGAGGAAACTACAATGGTACCTAAAGAATGTATGGTCTCAACACTGTCAAAGTTTGGAAACGGTTATACCACTAATCCCTTGCCTTCAACAGGAGTTTCAATGGTGGGCTCAAGCCTGTCACCTCAACAAGGGACAGCCTTTTACACAACCTACAGCCAGGCAAACACTGACAACAGATGCATTGGATTACGCCTGGGGAGCACACATGGCAGGCAGATGTATTCAGGACACGTGGCCCGCAGAACAAAGGCATCTTCACATTAATCAAAAAGAGATGCTAGCTGTACAAAATGTGCTTATGGCTTTCAAGGACCTGCTGCATCCAGGACAACTACTACTAAAGACAGACAACACCACAGTTATGTGGTACATAAAATAGCAAGGGGGCACTCACTCCTACCCCCTATGCAGACAAGCTATGACCTTGTGAAATACAGCTATAAACCTTCAAGTTCATCTGCAAGCACAATTCCTGCCAGGAGACAAAAACACACTGGCAGACGACTTAAGCAGAAACATCATGGATCCCCATGAATGGGAGTTGAATCAACAAATATTCAGAATGATAACACAGAAATGGTGGAGCCCGGACATAGATCTGTTTGCATCCCCAATAAACAGCCAGCTACAAAAATTCTGCACAAGGTGTTAACATCCACAAGCATGGAAAGTGGATGCCCTCTCATTCAGATGGGAGAACCTACAAGTATACGCTTTCCCACCACTACCTCTCCTGCAATAGGTACTCATAAAAGCCAGGCAGGAAGAGCCAAAGATGATCCTGATTGCACCAGACTGGCCACGCTAGCACTGGTACCCAATATTAAGGAGCTTAGCACAAGAACCACCCTGGATTTTGCCTCAAATCCCACATCTGCTGACTCAGCACAACAAACAAATACTACACAGTCAGCTAAAGACCTTAAACCTAGCTGCATGGAAGATACCTTAGTCAAGCAAGCAATGCCTCTCTCCAAAGCTGTTATGGCTGTCATTCTGGAGGCCAGAAGGCCTAGTACCAGGAAAGCCTGTTCGGATAAATGGAAAAGATTCTGTGCCTGAAACCATGCTCACAGCCTTGACCCTCTTGTCCCAAACATTCCTCATACTACAATACTTAACTGAGATGCTGGACAAAGGACTCTCCTTCTCATCTATCAAGATCCACGCCTCTGCCATCTCTGCTCATTACAACACGGATCCACCAATTTTCTCTAATTCTCTGTTAAAACAGTACCTCAGAGGGGCTAAAAATATAAGACCACCCCGTAGAGCACCTACTCCAACTTGGGACCTCAACTTTGTTTTGGAGAAGCTAACTTTACCTCCTTTTGAGCCGGCCAACACAGCATAATTAAAATATATCTCTTGGAAAACTGCTTTGCTCCTGACAATAACATCAGCATGAAGAGTTTCAGAATTACAGGCACTAATGGCAATGGGACCTTTCCTCATTTTCCACCATGACAGGGTGTCTTGAAGAACTAACCCTACTTTTATGCCAGAGGTAGTATCTAGTGTGGCTCTAAACCAAGCTGTTAACCTGCCAACTTTTTATCCTAAACCACAGAATAAAGGGGAGAGACTACTGCACTCTTTGGACATTCATAGTTTCATAGTTTAGTACTAGGCTATCTGCCCTGGGGCATTTGTAAGCCTAGCCATAGTGATGTGGCTTTTGCCACCCCATGAAATGGCACAAAAATGTACAGAATAAATGTAGAATACAGTGCCTCTGTCTAGTAGTGACACAATGAAGGTCCCCTTATATGTTATAGAATTAGTTTACTGTGCCCCTGTCTAGCAGTGACACAGATGTGACCCCAGGGGTAAACTTACGATCTCCCATCCACTCATCAAGATTTCTCTCGAAGAGAGTCAGTGAGGGGCTCTGCCTAATATGAACTGGGATCGTGTTCCAAAGCATGGGAAGCCTCTGGGTTATGAATCTACCCCTCCAGCATGTCCTATTCATACTTGTGCCGAGGTTCAAGTCTTTAGCTCTCGGGGTCTTGATGGATTTGGATTTTTTGAGGTGGAGCATGTCCATCGGATCCTGATTGAACATGGCCTTTTACGTCAGGCAGAGATCACCTCTGAGCAGGCGGTATGCTACTGAATAGAGCTGAAGTTTCTTTAGTCTGGCAGAATAAGACATATGTTGGAGACCCTTGATCCTCTTGGTGAGTTACTTTTGTGGTCTCTCCAGCTGTTGCAAATGCCGGGTGAGATGCATACCAAATGGGGCATTGTACTCTATCATGGGTCTGATGAAGGAGGAGTATAGGGGTACAATGACATCCTTGGATCTGGATGTGAATCCCTTCATGATGAGGTGTGCAAGGTAGAATGTTTTTCTAACCACTTTGGCAATGCGGATGTCAAATGAGAGGTCACTGTCGACTTGGGTCCCAAGTCTCTGATTACTTTTTTCGTACTCAGTGGGTTGCTGTCTATGTGATAATTTGTGGTTACTTTGTTTTTCCCAAAGGGGATAACTATACATTTTTTGCAATTTAGTTTAAGGCCGTGACTCCTGCACCAGCTGTCCGTTTCTGTGAGGCCTTTTTGTAGGATGCATGTGTCCGCTGGTGTATCGACTATGGCGACTAGTTTGCAGTCATCTGCGAAATTTGTCAGCCACAACCCTCCCATGTTTGCTTTAACATCTGAGAAATAAATGCTGAACAAGAGGGGTCCCAGGACAGATCCCTGTGGGACACCACTTATGACTGGCTTTGAGTCTGACATTGCTCCAGCGATTTTAACTTTATGGGTTCTGTCCTTTAGCCAGTTTGCAACCCATCTAGTGACATAAGGGTTTACATTTAAGCTGTTGAGCTTATCTATGATGCCTGAGTGGGGTATTGTGTCAAAGGCCTTAGCCAAGTCCAGGTAGGCTGTATGGACTGCTTTGCCCTCATCAATGGCTCTAGTGACTGTTTCAAAAAAAGTCAACCAGGTTCAAAAGGCAGGATCTGCTCTTTACAAAGCCGAACTGGGTGGGGTCAAGTGTCTGTAGGTCCCCTATGTCTCTGTTTGAGTTCCATAATGATTCTTTCCATAGCTTTGCAGACCAGGCTGGTTAAGCTTATGGGGCGGTAGTTCCCAGGGTCTGTGGAGGTGTACCCCCTTTGTGGAGTGGGACCACTGTTGCTGTACGCCAGTGTTCAGGTACATATCCTGTAGTAAGGCTAAGGTTAAATAGCATTTTTATGTGCGGGTTTAGCTCCTCTTGGAGTTCACGTAGCACGCAACCCGGGATACCGTCAGGTCCCATTGATGCTGTGTTTTTAGCTTTGTTGAGGGCGGTTCTCACTTGGACTTCTGAGATGACAGGGAGATTACATTCAGCTGGGATAAGTATTTCTTCTTTTGGAGGTGAGGGAGGGGAGAAATTTGCACTGAACCTGTCAGCCAGAATGTTGGCAATATCTGTGGGTTCAGTGAAGAATCTATCCCTTCGGGCTCCCCTCCTGAAGAGTTTTCCTTTGGTGAGACTCTACACTCCATGAGAGAGCATTTTCAATGGCAAGGTCAGGAATTCTCTGATTCTAGAAAAAGATTAAGGACCTTTTTACATTTGCCTCAGCATAGGCCCTTAGCTATACCTCCTGTTTTGAATGTAATTGATGATGTGTACAATGATGTCAGTACAGCCCCTGATACTCTCCCCCCGGCCCCTGCCAAACCTGATAGATACTACAGGGTCCCGGATTCTCATTTCCATCTGTATAAAGCCCATTCTGCAGACCCAGAAACTATTACTCTGGGCCCTAAAGGGGTTGCGGCTGCCACTGCCAAAAATCCTCTACCTCCTGAAAGAGAGTCTAGAGCTTTAGAGAGATGGGGAAAGAAGGTATATACTTCTGCAACTCTTTCCGTCAGGGCACTAAACTGTCAATTTCATATGATACAGTACCAAGAGTATTTGTTAGATGAACTGAACAAGAAGCTTTCTTCTTCTGAGCCCCTTGACCGTAAATCCCTTCAGGATTTGGTACACAACTCACAGCAGGTTAGTAATCATTTCTTAAAGTGTGGTTATGATGCATTGGAGGCTTCATTTAGGTCAGCTATGACTGGGGCAGTTATTCGTAGGCATGCCTGGCTGAAGGAACAATCTTTGCCAGACCATGTTAAAGCTAAACTCCTGGATGCTCCAATGGAGAAACGAAATTTATTTGGCTCCTCTGCCCAGGAGGTCTTAAAAAAGTATGAAGAAAAGGCAAAATCTGTGCAAACAGTTAAGGATTTCCTACAAGTACAACCACCGAGATTTAGCAGAAACTGGCCTACTAAGAATTGGTCCTTTCTAGACTCGGACAGAGCCCAGAGAGGCAAGAACAGACGCCGAGGCCAATCTAGGGGCTCTTACAGAGGCCGTCAGTGGCAACCTGCCAACCAGAGAGGTAGTGCAACAGCAGCAACAACAAATACTACACCAGGACAGGCTCAATGACTTTACTCTGATTCCGCCCACCAGGGCTCAACTGGAAGCACCCTTGGGCGGAAAGCTTGCTTTATTCTCAAAAAATTGGCATTATATTACAAGGGACACATGGACACTGCAAATAATAGACAAAGGATACAGGTTCCACTTCCACACTTTGCCAAAAAGAAACTGAATGCCAAACCTACCACCAAATCAGAGGGCAGAGGCTTTAAAGCAGATCAACAACTTGCTTCAAATGAAAGCTATAGAAAAAGTACCACTTTCAGAAAAAGGCCAAGGATTTTACTCCAGACTATTCCTTGTACCAAGAAAAGAAAATCAATGGAGGCCTATTCTCGACCTGTCCGCACTGAATACTTTCCTCATTGTGCCAAAATTCAAGATGCTGACCCTACAGCAACTTCTTCCCATGTTGGGCAAGGAGTCTTGGCTGGTGACTCTAGATCTCAAGGAGGCATACCTGCACGTCCCTATTCAACCAAACTGCAGAAGACACCTCAGATTTCTTGCAGGATCAGAGCATTATCAATTCTCAGCATTGCCCTTTGGCTTATCTACTGCGCCCAGAGTATTCACGAAATGCCTGGCATCAGTAATTGCACACTGCAGACTTCAGGGGATTCAAATCTACCCTTATCTGGACGACTGCCTTATACAAGCGGACAACAAGGTAAATGTGATAAAAGACTTTGCCTATGCCATCCTCCTACTACAGGTATTGGGATACACAGTCAACATCCAAAAATCAAGACTGGTTCCATCCCAAAGGATAACCTTTCTGGGTGCGGATCTAGACACAACCACCCAAATGGCCTTTCTCACAGAAGAAAAACAAAAACAACTTCCAGATTACTTCAGGAATCTGACAAGACAAGCTCAGCTTACTGCAAGGAAAATCCTGCAGGCCCTGGGTTACATGGCATCCTGCATAATTCTGATACCACAGGCCAGGCTGCATATGAGAAAATTACAATGGTGTCTAAGGAGTGTATGGTCTCAACACAGTCACAGTTTGGAAACTTTGATACCAATCATTCCTTGCCTTCAAAAGGAATTCCTGTGGTGGGCTCAGGCCTGCCAGTCCAACAGAGGGTTGCCTTTCAACAAACCAAAAACAAAACAAACCATCACCACGGACGCTTCAGACCGAGGCTGGGGAGCACACATGGAGGACAAATGTATCCAAGGCCTATGGTCTCAAAGGCAGCTACACATGCACATAAACCAAAAGGAAATGCTGGCAGTGATGCATGCAATCGAGGCTTTCAAACCCTTCCTCCATCAAGGCCACCTGTTAATAAGGACAGACAACACCACGGTCATGTGGTACATAAACAAGCAGGGAGGCACACACTCCTATCCTCTATGCCGGCTGGCTATGAATCTATGGGAGCTATGCCTGAAACTCCATATCCAACTGCAGTCCCAGTTCGTGCCAGGAAAGGAAAATACACTGGCAGACAGCTTAAGCAGAACTACCATGGATGCACACGAATGGATGCTGCACCCAGACATCTTCCAACTCATAACAAAGGCATGGGGAACGCTGGAGATAGATCTATTCGCATCCCCCCTCAACCATCAACTGAAGACATTCTGCTCAAGGACATACCACCCACAAGCATGGAGGGTGGACTCTCTCTCTTTCAGCTGGAAAGCTCTAACAATATATGCCTTCCCACCTCTCCCTTTAATGTACAAGGTTCTACTGAAGATCAGGGAGGAACAGCCAAGAGTGATTCTGATAGCTCCAGACTGGCCAAGGCAACACTGGTATCCACTATTGAGAAGCATGTCACAGGCAAAACCATGGCCTCTCCCCCTATGGCCTCTTCTTCTGACGCAGAACAATTTTAAGATCATGCATCCCAACTTAAAAACATTGCAGCTAACTGCCTGGAAAATCCCTTAAATCCAAAACAAAATGTTTTATCACAGACAGTGAAGGACATTATCATGGAAGCTCGCCGGCCTTCCACAAGGAAGACATACTCAGCTAAATGGAAAAGATTTTTCATCTGGAACACATCAAAAGGCTTAGATGTGACAGTGGCAAGCATGACACATATTCTGGAATACTTAGCAGAACTGTTCCACAATGGCCTTTCCTATTCTTCCATTAAGATTCATGCCTCAGCAATTTCAGCAGGATACAATTTGGATCCACCTATCTTCTCACACCCTCTCCTCAAGCAATTTCTGAGAGGGATCAAAAATATCAAACCTCCAAGAAAACACCCTTTACCTGCTTGGGATCTCAACTGGAGAAACTAACACTTCCTCCCTTTGAACCAGCAGCATCAGCGGATCTCCAGTTTCTGTCTTGGAAAACTGCATTCCTTCTGGCAATAACGTCAGCAAGAAGAGTATCTGAGTTACAAGCATTAATGGCAGTACAGCCATTTCTTATCTTCCATCAGGACAGAGGGATCAAAAATATCAAACCTCCAAGAAAACCCCCTTTACCTGCTTGGGATCTCAACTTTGTCTTGGAGAAACTAACACTTCCTCCCTTTGAACCAGCAGCATCAGCGGATCTCCAGTTTCTGTCTTGGAAAACTGCATTCCTTCTGGCAATAACTTCAGCAAGAAGAGTATCTGAGTTACAAACATTAATGGCAGTACAGCCATTTCTTATCTTCCATCAGGACAGAGTTACACTAAGAACTAATCCTACTTTTATGCCAAAGGTGGTATCTAGGGTATCCTTGAACTAAGCTATTCACTTGCCTACGTTCTTCCCAAATCCACAGAATAGAGGGGAAAAACTTCTGCACACCCTGGATATACACAGACAACTATGCTACTACTTGGACAGAACTAAAAGTAGCAGAAAAACTGACCAACTATTGGTAGCATATGCTGCTGGGGTGAAAGGAAAAGCAATTTCCAAACAGACAATTTCAAAATGGATAGGAAATTGCATTCGATTTTGTTACTCCTTTCATGGAAAGTCAGTTCCTGCAAACATCAGGCCTCATTCCACAAGGGCCACGGCCACCACTACAGCCTTCCTACGAGGGGTGGCTACCAAGGACATTTTAGAAGCTGCTACTTGGAGCTCCGTGCATACATTTACCAAACATTACAATCTACCTTTATACTCCAGATCCAGAGCAGGCTTTGCTACTGCAGTCCTGCAGGGGATCTTAACTACACCATCCTTTTCTTAGTGCCTCCTCCCCCAGATTAGCTATGGTATTCTACCCATATGTTATGACTGCAGATGCATCCTTGAAGGACATAGTACAGATTTGTACCTACCATAAATGTAGATGTCCTATAGGTATGCATCTGCAGTCAGGTTTACCCTCCCTCCTACCCCTCTGTGGTATTCCTAGGGTGTTTACCCCTCTTTTAGCTAGCTGGGGGAATCTATTATGGTGTATTTGTTTGTATATACTTGTATATATGTATATATATATATATATATATATATATATATATATATATATATATATATAATTTTGCAAATGTTTGGAATTCTATTACATTTCTCCAAATTTAGCCTTCCTAGAGGGCACCTGGCATCTGGGGCAAGAAAAACTGAGGAAAATGGTGTCGGCTGATGCTTTTATACCCCAGGCGCTCTGACGTCGGGGAAGGTGCGACATCAGCCGAGGCCAGACCCAGACTTTGGAATCCGCAGCGAAGGGCTGCCTGAGGCAGGACAACCCATATGTTATGACTGCAGATGCATACCTATCGGACATCTACATTTATGGTAGGTACATAACTGTACTTTTTGCCTATGGTTAGTTGCACCTGTATGATGTCCTTCAAGAAAGCAACCGCAGTCCTGACATATGGGTTGTCCTGCCTCAGGCAGCCCTTCGGTCGGCCGGATTCCAAAGTTTGGGTCCGGCGTCTGCTGATGTCCCCTCCTCCCTGACGTCAGAGCGGTTGGGGTATAAAAGCATCAGCCAACGCCATCTTCTTCAGTCTTTCTTGCCGTGCGGTGCCCGAAGCAGAAGCAGTTCGCAAGTGCCGGTCGGCCAGCTCCTGTGTTTTCAGATACCGAAGTCATCAAAAAGCTAAGTACCCCATTGGGGAACCTTTTCTTGCCTCAGCCGATGTCAGACAAAACTGAAAAAGTTAATAATTGTTTGTCTTGTGGTAAACAAATACCTCATAAGGACTTCCATTCTTACTGCCTTCCCTGCCTTGGCCCAGTCCACGACGTCTCGGCCTGTGCTGCCTGTGCTTGCTTCAATAAGTGCACACTTAGGCGCCGGGCAGAATTTGCTGAAGACTTTTTTTGGGGAAAATTACTCCTATAACATGCCGTCGGAACTTCCGACAGCACACGTTTCCAAAAAACGGAAGGACCGGGACTGACCTTCGCGGCCCGCGACTTCCATCGACACCACACCTAAGCCTACCACGAGTGCATCGGTCTCTTCGGAGGCGGTAATTCAACCGCTCCAGGCCGACGACATCGCTTTACCGCACACTTCGGTCCCGGAGGCTTCCCCGGTGCCGGTTGTTGTTTTTCCTCCTGAAACCGAAGCCCAAGATTTGCCTGACACCATACCGGTGGACAAAGTTACTCCAGCACGTGGGGCAGCTAGGCCTCCTGTGTCTATGTCCATCAAGGCCTACACACGTGCTAAGGCTGCCAGCCAGGCTAAGTCTCACCCTCCTAAATCTTTTTCACAGACTCCCACTTCGGATAAACAGATCATGTCTTTAGCTGCAGATCTAATTTCTTTAATCAGGGGCTCTCATGCTCATCCAGACAGAGGTTCTCAGCCGCCTTCAGACAAAAGGCCTAGGGTTGAGCAGACAGATACCCTTTCTTCAGATGAAGCCTCTGGTGAGTCAGGCCTTTCAGATTCCCAGGAAGAACCCTTCCCGGCCTATGAGGATTCTGATGCAGATGAATCCATTCCCTCTGCCTCTCCTCCTGAGGATATTTCTTTCGGGGAAGTTCTACACTCCATGAGAGAGCATTTTCAGTGGCAGGGCCAGGACTTCTCAGACTCCAGGAAAAGGCTTCGGACCTTCCTTAAGTTACCCCAGCACAGGCCTTTAGCTATTCCCCCAGTGTTAGATGTATTGGATGATGTGTACTCAGACTCCAGTACTTCTCCTGATTCTCTCCCTCCTGCTCCTGTCAAGCCTGACAGATATTATAGGGTTCCTGAAACTCATAAGCATCTCTTTAAGGCCCACTCTGTTGACCTAGAAACTATTTCTCAGGGGCCCATAGGAGTGGCCACTTACACGACCAAGAATCCTTTGCCCGCAGACAGGGAAGCTAGGTCCCTGGAGAGGTGGGGTAAGAAAGTTTATACCTCTACCACCCTTGCCATGAGGGCTCTTAACTGTCTTTTTCATATGTTTCAGTATCAGGATTTTCTGATGGATGATTTGCAGAAAAAGTTAGCCTCTCCTGAGCCTTTAGATAGAAAGGCTTTGCAGGATTTGGTTCATAATACTCAGCAGGTTAGCAATCATTTTCTTCAGTGTGGTTATGATGCATTGGAAGCTTCATGTAGGGCAGCTATGACAGGGGCCATCATACGTAGACATGCTTGGTTGAAAGAACAGTCATTGCCAGACCATGTTAAAGTAAAGCTTTTAGATGCACCTCTGGAAAAAGACAAGCTGTTTGGTGCTAATGCACAGGGTGTGTTGAAATCAATTGAGGAAAAGGCTAAATCAGTACAAACAGTCAAAGATTTCCTCCAGGTTCAGCCACCAAGGTTCAGCAGGAATTGGCCTTCGAAGAATTGGTCCTTTCCAGACACTGACAAGTTTCAAAGGGGAAAAAGCAGGCGTGCTCGAGGTAGAGGGCAATACCGAGGCTCCTACAGGGGCCGCCAATGGCAACCAACTAATCAGAGAAGTGGCGCAGGGACTCCCACTGTTCCACAGGGACAATCACAATGACTTGTCTGTGACACCGCCGACCAAGGCTCAAAGAGAAGCTCCTTTAGGCGGAAAGTTATCTTTATTTTCAAAAAATTGGCACGTTTTTACAAAGGACGGATGGATTTTGAACATAATAGACAAAGGTTACAGGTTCCACTTCCATACCTTACCAACAAGACAAGGCATGCCAAACCTGCCACACAATCAAAGGGCAGAGGCACTCATACAAGTTTCAAAGCTGTTACAAATCAAAGCAATAGAAAAGGTTCCTCCTCAGGAACAAGGCCAGGGATTCTACTCAAGACTGTTCCTTGTTCCAAGAAAAGAAAAGCAATGGAAACCTATACTGGACTTGTCCGCTCTAAACACTTTTCTCATTGTGCCAAAATTCAAAATGCTGACGTTACAGCAACTTCTTCCCATGCTGGGCAAGGGGTCTTGGCTGGTTACTCTGGACCTCAAGGAGGCATACCTGCATGTCCCAATCGGACACTGCTGCAGAAGATACCTCAGATTTCTTGCAGGGTCAGAGCATTATCAATTTTCAGCATTGCCTTTTGGCTTATCTACTGCGCCCACAGTATTCACAAAATGCCTGGCATCAGTAATTGCACATTGCAGACTTCAGGGGATACAAATATACCCTTATCTGGACGACTGCCTTATACAAGCGGACAGCCAGCAAGCCTTGATAAGAAACTTGGACTATGTCATTCACTTACTACAGGCTTTGGGATACACAGTAAACATTCAAAAATCAAGACTACTGCCATCCCAACAAATAATTTTTCTAGGAGCCAAACTGGACACAAATTCACAAATGGCTTTCCTCACAGAAGAAAAACAAGAACAATTACCAGATTACTTCAAAAGCCTAGCAAAGCAAACCCAGGTGACTGCAAGGAAAATCCTGCAGGCCCTGGGTGGCATCTTGCATTCTCCTGATCCCACTGGCAAGACTACACATGAGAAAACTACAATGGTACCTAAAAAGTCTATGGTCTCAACACAGCCACAACTTAGAAGCAATTATTCCACTCATTCCATGTCTACAAAAGGAATTTTTGTGGTGGGCACAAGCAAGCCAGCTAAACAAAAGTATGCCCTTCAACAAGCCTCAAGCAAGCCAAACCATTACAACAGACGTCTCAGATCATGGATAGGGGGCGCACATGGAAGGCAGATGCATTCAAGGGCAATGGGCTCCCCGGGAATTGCATTTACACATCAATCAAAAAGAGATGCTGGCAGTGATTCATGCAATCGAGGCCTTCGGAAAATTTCTTCAACAAGGTCATCTGCTAATAAAGACAGACAACACCACTGTTATGTGGTACATAAACAAGCAGGGAGGCACTTATTCTTACCCCCTTTGCAGACTAACAATGACTCTTTGGGAAAAGTCCCTGAAACTGAACATACAGTTGCAATCCCAGTTTGTTCCAGGCAAGGACAATATTCTGGCGGACAGTCTAAGCAGAAACATTATGGACCCCCACGAATGGATGTTGCATCCAGACATTTTTTTTACAAATAACTCATGCATGGGGAAGGCCGGACATAGACCTCTTTGCCTCACACCACAATCATCATCTGAAAAAGTTCTGCTCAAGGACACACCATCCTCAAGCCTGGAGAATAGAAGCTCTCTCCTTCAGTTGGAATTCTGTAACAATCTATGCATTCCCGCCTCTACCATTAATGACCAAGGTGTTACTGAAGATCAAAGCAGAACAACCGAAAGGCATTTTGATAGCTCCAGACTGGCCAAGACAGCACTGGTACCCATTACTAAGGAGCATAACTCGCACCAAACCGTGGTCCCTGCCTCTATGGCCTCTCCTTATAACTCAGCACAATTACAGGACTGTTCATCCAAACCTGCAAACATTGCAACTGACAGCTTGGAGGGTTACATGACTTCTCCCCATAATTCTCTCTCCAAAAAAGCTCAAGAGATCCTACTGGAAGCACGCAGGCCTTCCACCAGAAAAACTTATTTAACCAAATGGAAGAGGTTCAACATCTGGAATGCCAACAAGGGTCAGGATGCATCAGTAATGAACATCCCACAGATTCTAGAATACTTGGCAGAAATGTTTCACAATGGCCTTTCATATTCTTCCATAAAAATACACGCTTCAGCAATTTCAGCAAAATACTACTGTGATCCACCTGTGTTTTCACATCCTTTGCTAAGACAGTTTCTAAGGGGGATAAAGAATATCAAACCTCCAAGAAAACCACCAGTGCCTGCATTAGGACCTCAGTTTCGTCTTGGAAAAATTAACGCTTCCTCCTTTTGAGCCAGCAGCATCTTCAGAATTGCAATTTTTCTCCTGGAAAACAGTTTTCCTGTTGGCAATTACTTCAGCAGGAAGAGTCTCGGAGATACAGGCCCTCATGGCAGTACCTCCATTTCTCATTTTTCATCAGGACAGAGTCTCTTTAAGAACCAATCCTTCATTCATGCCAAAAGTGATATCCAGGGTTTCTCTAAACCAAGCAATTCACCTGTCTACTTTCTTTCCCAATCCTCAAAATAAAGGAGAAAAACTTCTGCACACTTTGGACATACACAGACAATTGCGCTATTATTTGGATAGAACAAAGGCCAACAGAAAGTCTGACCAACTATTTGTAGCTTACGCTCCTGGAGTACAAGGGAAGGCAATTTCCAAACAAATAATTTCAAAATGGATTGGAAACTGCATCAGATTCTGCTACTCTTTCCATGGAAAAGGTGTGCCAGCCAATATCAGGCCACACTCCACCAGAGCTACAGCCACCTCCACAGCCTTTTTTAAGAGGGGTGGCTACAAAAGACATTCTAGAAGCTGCTACTTGGAGCTCCGTGCATACATTTTCCAAGCATTACAACCTGCCTTTATATTCCAGATCCCAAGCAGGCTTTGCTTCTGCAGTCCTGCAGGGCATTTTAGCTACACCATCATTATCTTAGATCCTACCACCCCCAGCTTGGCTATGGTATTCAACCCATATGTCAGGACTGCAGTTGCATTCTTGAAGGACATAGTACAGTTTTGTACCTACCATAAATGTAGATGTCCGATAGATATGCAACTGCAGTCAGGTTTTCCCTCCCTCCTACCCCTCTGTAATTATCTTTTTGGGTCCACTCCCCCTTTTCATATTAGCTGGGGATAGTATTTATGGTGTATCTGTTTATTACTGTTGTGCATGTCTGGAATTTTATCCATTCTCTAAATTTAGACTTCCTTGGAGGGCACCTGGCATCTGGGGCAAGAAACACTGAAGAAGATGGCGTCGGCTGATGCTTTTATACCCCAGCCGCTCTGACGTCAGGGAGGAGGCGACATCAGCTGACGCCGGACCCAGACTTTGGAATCCGGCGGACCGAAGGGCTGCCTGAGGCAGGACAACCCATATGTCAGGACTGCAGTTGCATATCTATCGGACATCTACATTTATGGTAGGTACAAAACTGTACTGTCTCTGATGCTTCATGTGTTGCTACTAACCTGGAGGTGTAGGTGTCCTTGATGAATATGGACACCCCCCCCCTTTGTGGTTCTTCCCGGGTTTTGGGGCCGAAAAGCATGATACGAGGTATAGCCTGGTAGCGCTGGGGTGCTCTCAGGAGCCTTAAACCAGGTTTCAGTTACTGCACAGACGTCGATGTTCTCCATGCCGAGGAGTGCATTGAGTGCCTGCATCTTGGGATTTAGACTTCTGGCGTTGAGCAGCATTACCCTTAGTTTTTTTCCATTTTTGTTTTCTAAGGAGGTGGATTTGTCTTTTGAGCCTTGCCTAAAAAAGGCACTATGGGGGTGGCAAGAGCCTTAGCCAGTATCCGGAAGCCCAGTGGTGACAGGTGTAAGCCATCCCTTGCGAAGCAGCGTGGCTTGTACAGCATGTCATCCCAGGCAGACAGACATTGGATCCCCTTAGAATGACACCAGTACTTGAGCCAATTATTAAAGCTGATCATCTTGTCTTTGTATTGTGGCATCATTCTTGGTGAGGGCAAGATGCTGCTCAGGGTCAGGGTCATACCAGCCTGGGCTACATAATCGGAGAGCTCCTCTATGTCTCTCTTCATGTAGTCCAGGGAGGTACATCTCAGGTCATTCACACCAGCATGGACAATGACGGAGTCATATTTGTACTTGCTTTGGAGGACCTGAGTGCGTGTGTTATGTGGCGGATCCTAGCTCCCGATAGGCAGCTCACAGTCACCCTCTCCTTGTATAGCCTGGTAAGCGGGACATCAGTGTGTCTGACTATAGAGTCACCTATTACTAGTGTATCAGGCATGGTGTTTGGCCTTAAGGGCTGTGATTGGTTGACACACTGATTTATTGAATTATGTGTTGCATGTGTTTTGTTTTGAGGTGGTGGATTTTTGGATGTCTGCTGTGGGAGCCTCTGTTGTTTTGGTAAGTTTTTTATTAGAGCCTCTGAGTATGTCTTTGTGTTTTTATGTGTTTGGTTTGCAGTTGTGGTAGGTTTATGTGGGACTGGGTTTGTTGTGTGTGTGGTTACCATCTCCTCCTGTCTGGTCATGCCAGCCCTGAGTTGAGAGAGTTCAGCCTCCAGTTTGGCTATATAGTTGCATCTCTCACATGTATTTGTGTTTGTTGTGAGGAGGAGAGGGTTGTCTGTGTTCATGAGACAATTGTAGCATTGTCTCAAGATACCCAGATTAACCAGCTGAACTGGAGAGGACACCAGTAATCTACCACTAGACATGCTAGAACAGTATAAGGGAGTGCTGTGCCTTTAAGGGAAGTGGATATTCACAGGGGTGGTAGGTGGATGTAGTGCTTTACTTAGTACGAGAGTGCTTACTTAGTAGAGAAGTTTTGAGAACAAGTGCTAGGCTTATAATATAGTGAGTAGTCTGATTATACTAAGAGCAGAGCTTCCTTAAGGGAAAATTTGAAGAGCAGACTTGGCAGAGCCAGAAGAAGTTTAACCTTGTTTAACCGGCGCTGCACTATGCGCACAACCGTGCAAAAATGCCCAGAGGCGGATTTTAAACAGGGAACTACAAAATAGTTAGAAATGGTCCAAAACAACCAATTACTACAGCTCTTGTGCTGAGGTCACTTCCTACAGGGACAGGTAGGCTGCTCAAGGCTCCCCACTCCCACTGGTGAGCAAAGAAACTTCCCTCTATCCAAGTAAGGTAATGGGCAACACAGGAACTACACTACAGCCCAGAATACAGCAATGCCTGTAAACTGGTCTAAACTAGTCGAGGAGAGGCGGGAAAACAAGGATTATTTTTTTGTTTTTTAGATAGAAACGCACAGAAAATGCAGAAAGTGATAAATCAGTTACACAGGCTAGCACACTTTAGTGGGCAGCCTCAACAGTTAAATTAAACAAACAAACAAACTTTCGATCAAATTCGACTAAAAAGTAACTAAGTGCAGATTTTAAAATAATGCAGCAAACAGCTAAAAAAACAGTTTAAGCTTGTTCAGGGTAAGCTACAGAAGTTATTCCAAGTAAAAAAAACAGCAAAGATACTTAAATCCAGAAAGTAGTCGCTTTTCTGAGTTCTCTGTAGCTAGGACCACTCTGCAGGACCACGAGGAGCTTGTCTGAGCAGTTACGCTTCTACTTGGACAAAACCAAAGCTTTCAGAAAATCTGAACAATTATTGGTAGCATATGCTGCAGGAGCACAGGGAAAAGCCATTTCAAAACAGGCTATTTCAAAATGGATAGGACATTGTATACGTTTCTGCTACACATACCATGGAAAACCCGTACCTAGCAGCATTAGATCTCACTCCACCCAGACAACAGCCACTTCAACTGCCTACCTCAGGGGAGTACCTACCAAGGATATTTTGGAAGCAGCAACTTGGAGTTCTGTACATACCTTCACCTTCACCAAGCATTACCATCTGCCTCTATACTCTAAATCCAGAGCTGGCTTCGCCACTGCAGTGCTGCAGGGCCTTATAGCCACCCCTAATGCCTTATAGAACCAGCCACCCTTCCTCAGCTTTGGGATTCTACCCAAGTGTAATGACTGCAGCAACATAGTACAGTTTTGTACCTACCATAAATGCAGATGTTTGAGTGTATACACTGCTGCAGTCCAGGTTACCCTCCCTCCTTCCCCTCTTACTGGCTGGTACGTACCTATGTCGTCTACCCTTACTACCTATGGGGAGTATTTGCTGGTAGCTGTAGGTTGTTTTTTGCTTTTCTTATGTATGTTTTATTAGCAATTGGAATTGCCTACCTATTTAGAGGCAGCTGACATCTGGGGCAAGAAAAACTGAAGAAAATCGCGTCGGCTGCATCTTGTATACCCCTGTCGCACTGGCGTCAGGGAGGAGGCGACAGCAACCGACGCCGGACTAAGACTTTGGAACTCAGGCCGACTGGGGAGCCACCTGATGGCAGGATAACCCAAGTGTAATGACTACAGCAGTGTATACACTCGAACATCTACATTTATGGTAGGTACAAAACTGTACTTTTTACCCCCAGAGAGATACCTATTTCCAGTGCCTAATACCTCTTCAATCCCTGACTGCCAGGGAATTCCTGCACCTCCTGGGGTTCATGGCCTCAACTATTCCATTGCTTCCCTTTGCCATAGTACATATGAGGAAATTTCAATGGTTCTTGAGAATGGTTTGGAAGCAACACTCTCACCCTCTGGAATTTGTTGTCCCCCTCCTACCTTGTTTGATAAAGGAGTTAGAGTGGTGGATTCTCCACGTCTCCAGAAATACAGGCCTACCCCTTCAACCTCTTCCAGCCACTCAGGATCTGTACGCAGATGCGTCATACACCAGGTGGAGTGCAACTCTGTAAAACTGGAAGGTCAAAGATGTGTGGTCCCCACCTCAGGCAAAGGAACACGTCAAGATAAAGAAAACGAGATATTTGCCCTCAAAATCTTCAAGCCCAGGATTTTACCAGGAGTTCTAAGGTGGTTCGCAGACAATACCACAGTCCTCTGGTACATCAGCAACTGGGGGGGGGCAAAGTTCTGTATCCTCTGCAGACTGGCATTATGTGCCTTGGCATTAGCCCGCAGAGTCAGGTTCCCTCCAGGCTGTTTACAGTCCCTCAGCTCTGAATGTGATGGCAGACTCTCTAAGTGGGTCCATGACTCAATCCCTCACCCACACCTCCAGGTTAGTAGCAACACATGAAGCATCAGAGACCATACAGGTGCAACTAACCATAGGCAAAACTGCTATACAACTGGTAGAATGTTACAGACCACCCTCCCAATCTCAAGAACTCCACTCAGCCTTCCTGAAGACATTAGAGGATATGAATGTATCACAAAATACCATCATACTGGGAGACTTCAACTACCCAAACATAGATTGGGTACATTATTCTAGCCCTAATACCCTAGCCCAAAGGTTCCTGGAATTCATAAATTCAAATGCACTGGAACAATTAGTCACCTCTCCCACTAGGGGAGATAATATACTAGACCTGATCATCACAAACATGGGGACAAAATGCTCCACACCGGAAGTATACCCCTCACTAGTGAGATCTGACCACAAACTAATCACCCTGGATATACATATCCCACCTCCACCCCCAGCACAAAAGACCACAGTGAAAAACTTCTCAAAAGCAGACTTCACTCTTCTTAAGACTGAGATGGTATCCTTTAAGCCCACTGTGCCAGTGGATACCACAACCCACAATGCCGAATCCTTCACATATGCTTTTTATGGACATCTCCAAGAATGCATGGATCATGCAATCCCAAACAAATCCAAGTCCTTCTCCACCAAAGGTAAGCATCCTGTCTGGTGGACCTCAGCCATAAACAAATTGTATAACAAAAGAAGGAAGCTACTGCATGTCAGAGCAAAATCCCATGAAGGGAAAACATCTCTGATCAACATTAGCAGAAAACTACGTTCTCTCATAAAAACATCCAAGGCCAACTTTGAGAGAAAAATCACTAAGGACACTAAAGATAACCACAAAGCCTTCTTCAGCTATGTTAGAAACCTGGGCGGGAACCCACAGATATGCTCAGAGTTGGTTCACAACAATAAAAAATATACTGAACCCACAGATATTGCCAACATTCTGGCTGACAGGTTCAGTGCAAATTTCTCCCCTCCTTCACCCCCAAAAGAAGAAATACTTATCCCAGCTGAATGTAATCTCCCTGTCATCTCAGATGTCCAAGTGAGAATTGCCCTAAACAAAGCAAAAAACACAGCATCAATGGGACCTGACGGTATCCCGGGTTGCGTGTTACGTGAACTCCAAGAGGAGCTAAACCCACACATAAAAATGCTATTTAACCTTAGCCTTACTTCGGGATATGTACCTGAACACTGGCGTACAGCAACAGTGGTCCCACTCCACAAGGGGGATGCCTCTACAGACCCTGGAAACTACCGCCCCATAAGCTTAACCAGCCTGGTCTGCAAAGCTATGGAAAGAATCATTATGGAATTCATAAACTGAGACATAGGGGACCTACAGACACTTGACCCCACCCAGTTCGGCTTTGTAAAGGGCAGATCCTGCCTTTTAAACCTGGTTGACTTTTTCAAAACCGTCACTAGAGCCAGTGATGAGGGCAAAGCAGTCCATACAGCATACCTGGACTTGGCTAAGGCCTTCGACACAATACCCCACTCAGGCATCGTAGATGAGCTCAGCAGCTTAAATGTAAGCCCTTATGTCACTAGATGGGTTGCAAACTGGCTAAAGGACAGAACCCATAAAGTTAAATTCGCTGGTGCAATGTCAGACTCAAAGCCAGTCACAAGTGGTGTCCCACAGGGATCTGTCCTGGGACCCCTCTTGTTCGGCATTTATTTCTCAGATGTTAAAGCAAACACGGGAGGGCTGTGGCTGATAAAGTTCGCAGATGACTGCAAACTAGGCGCCATAGTCGATGCACCAGCAGACACACACATCCTACAAAAAGGCCTCACAGAAACGGACAACCGGTGCCGGTGTCACGGCCTTAAACTAAATGCCAAAAAATGTATAGTCATCCCCTTTGGGAAAAACAAAGTACCCACAAATTATCACATAGACAGCAACCCACTGAGTACTGAAAAAGTAATCGGAGACCTAGGAACCCAAGTCGACAGCGACCTCTCATTTGATACCCACGTTGCCAAAGTGGTTAGAAAAACATTCTACCTTGCACACCTCATCATGAAGGGATTCACATCCAGATCCAAGGATGTCATTGTACCCCTATATTCCTCCCTCATCAGACCCACAATTGAGTACAATGCCCCATTTGCTATGTACCTCACCCGGCATTTGCAACAGCTGGAGAGACCACAAAAGTACCTCACCAAGAGGATCAAGGGTCTCCAACATATGTCTTATTCTGCCAGACTAAAGAAACTTCAGGTCTGTTCAGTATCATATTGCCTGCTCAGAGGTGATCTCTGCCTGACGTACAAGGCCATGTCCAATCAGGATCTGATGGACATGCTCCACCTCAAAAAATCCAAGTCCATCAGGACCACGAGAGCTAAAGACTTAAACCTCGGCACAAGTATGAATAGGACATGCTGGAGGGATAGATTCATAACCCAGAGGCTTCCCATGCTTTGGAACAAGATCCCAGTTCAGATAGGCAGTGCCCCTCACTGACTCTCTTCAAGAGAAATCTTGATGAGTGGATGGGAGATCGTAAGTTTACCCCAGGGGTCACATCTGTGTCACTGCTAGACAGGGGCACAGTAAACTAATTCTATTATATAAGGGGACCTTCATTGTGTCACTACTAGACACAGTATTCTAAATTTATTCTGTACATTTTTGTACCATTTCATGGGGTGGCAAATGCCACATCACTATGGCTAGGCTTACAAATGCCCCAGGGCAGATAGCTTAGTACTGTACTATGAAACTAAGTGGATGTTGAACAGGGATGTGTTTCTGGACCTTGTCCATCACTGGGGTATTCCTCAGATAGATTTTGTTGCCTCCCCCATGAACAGACAGCTTCTCATGTATTCTACCAGGAATCCAAATTTTGGGGCATGGAAGGTGGACACACTATCCTTGATATTGGAAGGGGATGTTTCTGTACGCATCCCCCCACCAATTCCCACTTATCCAGAAGGTTCTGCTGAAAAGTCAGTGGGAACAACCAAAACTCTTGCTGGTAACCCCCCTTTGGCCAAGACAGCATTTGTTCCCCTTTCTTGTACATTTGCCAAGGACAATCACTACAAGTTACCCCACAGGATGGACCAACTCATACAGGACAAGGGAACTCTAGTATATCCACAGATGTCGACCCTAAACTTGACTCTGGGTGATGGGGCTTTAATTCCCTTTAGACACCTTTATACTGAGGACATGCTACAAGTTCTGCAGGAGGACAGAAAACCGACTACTAAGAAATCCTAGGTCTCCAAGTGGAAGAGGTTTTCCTTCTGGTATCTCAAAAACAGTTGCAACAACCATCTGCAGAGGTTCCAATGGTTTTGTCTTACATGTGTGAATCAGTGAAGAGTGGCTTGTCTTGTTCTTCAGTCAAGGCGCATCTCTCTGCATGTTTACCCATGTTTCCTCCTTTAGCTTCCAGGTTGGAAGTCAAGCTGTTCCTATAAGGCATCCTTCACATTAGACCACCAAGGAAACCAGTGCTTCCTCCTTGGGATCTCAATTTTGTCCTGGAAAAACTTACCTTTACCCCCTTTGAACCAGCAGTGTCATCCTCCCTGCAGCACTCCACGTGGAACACTGTTCTGCTAGTGGCTATTACCCTTGACAGAGGGGGTTTCTGAGCTGCAAGCCTTTAAGGGCTCTTCTCCTTTCACAGCCTTTCATAGGGACAGGGTTTCTCTTCGGACTAACCCATCCTTCATGCTTAAGGTGGTTAATGAGTTATCCCTGAATCAGTCTATCAATCTTCTTACCCTCCTCCCATCACCCCAATCCTCCAGTAAGAGGATTCTCCACACCATGGATGTTCATAGCCAGCTCGGATACTACTTGTGCAAACCTAAGTCCATCCGTAAGTCTGAGAGATTTTGTCTCTTGTCACCAAAGGGCCCTGAACCGACCTGTTTCCAAGCAAACTATTTCTTTATGGATTTCTAAGACCATTTCTTTCGGTTACTCAGCCAATGGAAAAGGTCTGTCTTCTCCTGTAAGGGCACATTCTAAAAGGGCAGTGTCCTCTTCAGAGTCCTTCTTTAAATGATTTGATACAGCCTCTATCCTGGAGGCAGCTGTCTAGTCCTCTGTTCAACAAGCACTATAAATTGGATGTCATTTCTAGGTCCAGGGTTGGATTTGCCAGTGCTGTTCTCCTTGGCTTAGTGGAAAATGTTTCTGCTCCTCCTCCCAGTTCCTCCTCTGTATGAGCTTTGGCATTCTCCTTCATGTTATGAATACTGCAGCATAAGACTAGAAGGCCATAGAATAGCTGTGAAAATCTTACCATAACCATAGATGTCCTTCTCTTCTATATGCTGCAGTATTGCTTCCCCCCCTGGCCTTCCCCCAGTGCTTGCCGGGTCCCTGGTTATACGTTTCTCATTTCATCAGGCTGGTGCTTTGCAGCATTCAGTTCTGATGTAGGTACGTGCTGACATCCGCTTTATACCTAACGTCTCTTTATGGCCGACGTACGCTGAGTGATGTGCAGCATCACACGTGCCTTGCAGTAACATTTAGACTTTGGTATACTGGCTAGACGTATGAGACAGCCAGAGGCGGACTCCCTCGTGTTATGAATACTGCAGCATATAGAAGAGAAGGGCATCTGTGATTATGGTAAGATTTTACACAAGTGTTCTTTTTCATGATATTATTGACCCATCTCCACATGAGGAAAATTGTCGAATGTATGAAATTGTTGGACCCAGCACCTACATTTCCTGGAATCCCAGATAGCAGTGCTTCCCTTCAGCAGACTAGATTTACAGCAGAGTTACCAATCCAGGACTTGCCTTCTAACAACCTGCTCTGGTGCACTCTGCCCATACAGATTTGTCTGACTTAACTTGGGCGGCTGTGTCAATGGAAGTGCAAGTGCATTCCACTTGGAGTCCCAAGGATGCATGGAAGCACATCAGTATTAATGAAATTTTGGTGGTGACCCACATCTTGAAAGTCCTTCACCACCTGTGATCTCAGGGTCCTCATCTTGTGGTTATGAACAACACAACACTGATGTGGAACCTCAGCAGTCAAGGTGGTACAAGGTCATACCCTCTGTACTGGTTGGCAGTGTTGGCCTGGGAGCTGGCTTTAGAACATTCTCTGACTCTTCAGGTATCATGCATTCTGTCATAGCAAAACATTGTGGCAGACAGACTAAGCAGATCCTGGCAGACAGACTAAGCAGATCCTGGGCAGACCTGCATAAATGGCAGCTCCAGGCAGTGGTGTTCCAGGATCTAATCCAGATGTGGAGAAAGCCTCAGTTGGATCTGTTTGGCCCCCTTCAAAACAGATAGCTGGAGAAATTTTGCTCCAGACATCCTAGCAGCCATGCTTTGAGGACAGATACATTCTCGCTCCATTAGACAGGAATGTTCCTGTAAGCATTTCCATTGATTCACAAGGTACTTCCAAAGACTGAGAAAGAAATGCCAAAGGTTATTGTAGTGACCTTATGTTACCCCGGCCAGTCTTGGTTCTCCCTTCTAACTGTATTAGCCAAAGTCAATTACCACAAACTTCTCACTCTGGATTTGCTCTCACAGTCTCGGGCAATTGGTTCACCCCAGTTTGGAGCAATTGCAGCTGACAACTTGGATGATTCTTGTCTCCTTTTAGGTACTTGTTTCATGAGGATGTGCAGCAGGTGTTAAAGGAGGCCAGAAAACCTACTACTAGAAAAATCTTATGTTTAAAAATAGATGATTTTTTTAAAGTGGTACTGAAAATAGGAACGGAAGGTCTTTGGAGGTTAACATCTTTCTGGTCTTGAAATAGTTGTGTGAGCTAGTTCAGGATGGCTTATGATTTGCTTCCATTAACGTGCATTTAGTGGCCACATCTGCTTGTTTGCCATTGGATCCCCCTCTTTCTTCTCCTCTTTTGGTAAAACAATTCATGAAAGGAGTATTTCATGTGAGATTCCCCTTGCATGTAAATTCTTCCTTCATTGGATCTCAACTACATTCTGGAAAAATTTACCTTACCAGAACCTGCCACTCAAGCTGATCTTGAAGCTCTTAATGTGGAAGACTGTTTTGCTTATTGCTCTGACTTCTGCAAGGGGAGTATCTGAGCTGCAAGCTCTCATGGTGGAACAACCGTACCTTATTTTCCACAGGAATAGGGCTGCCACAGCAAGGGTAGCAGGGCACTATTATCTAAATGCTAGTAAGGCAGATTGATGTATAAACCTCCACTGTTACAGGTAAGTAGGACTTGCGCACTGTACTTTCTGCTTTTGTGGCCTTGAGTAGAAAGCAGTTTTTTAGAAATTTCTGCCTTTTGTGGGAAATTATTTTATATCAGGAGGAGTAGTTCCCAGTCTAGGTTGACTTATCATAGGAACTGATTTTGGCAAGTCCACTCAGTTTAGGTTATTTTATTAGCAGTTACATTTCTTCTTCTTTCCTCCTGCGTCCTTGATATCGTTTTGCAGGTAACTAATCACCATGACAGTCCCATCAGTGTGGGAGTGGGGCATAATTTAGCAGTTTGAGACAAGTTGGAAAATATTTCCTGTTATTTTTGGATTGCAGTGCTGCATTTTTTTTCTTTTCAGTTTAGTTTCTATTACCTAAAGTGTCCATAACTTCATATCCTCTTGATGCTAGGAAATATTGTAGAAAGTGTTTATTTTGCATTGTTTGATCAGGTTACATTGTAATTTACTTTTAGTCCCAGAAAAGAAGTACTGGAAACTTCTTTTTTATCTTAGACCTCCGCTAACACTTGAGAGTTCAAAAGTTCCAGAAGGTTGCCAGTCAGTCTCCAGTCCCTGTCAGTTTTCAAAGTCAATTGATCAATGAACGGTAGACTTTTAGGACACTTACTAACATGTTCTTTACTTCCACATGGGAGGGTCCTGACATTTGTAGTGGGTGAAGAATACTTTGTTTATGTAGGTCTTTCGTGCTGTTTGGCCATAGGCCTCTGGGTTTTCATAAAGTTTCATTGCATTATCTAATGTGATAGCGGAAGCAGACAGTTTGTCTAGTTGGTCCATTCTGGTGCTGCTATTTCCTCCTGTCCAGGGTTGTCCAAACCCATCTAGCTGCCCTGTGCCATGTTATAGACCCCCTGTTGATTTACAACTCACCACTCACTCAGGCAGACTTTTCCAAGGGTCATTAACTCTCTGCGAGATGAAAGAAACATCTCTTCAGTCCAGATTTAACAGTTTGTCCTTCAGCTGCTTCTTGCACCTCCCTTCTCCATCTTCTGATAGTGTCCCTCTGAACTTCCTCTTATTTTACGTATTGTCACCTTGTGCAGTTGTACTGTATTTTCCAGTCTTCTTTCTCTTGTAGAGTGTAATGAGGACAAGCTCACCAGTCAAAGTGCTGTTCATACTCCTTTTCCTTTATCTTCCTGATGATCCTTGTGACTTTGTTTATTTAGTGACGTTTGATTACTGGGAGAGTCCAACTGGATAGAAGCCCATTTCCAGCAGAACCCCAGGGAGAAAAGCTCCAAAACTTCCTCCAAAGGAAAGCACCATTCTTCTGGATACTTTCACACTCTTTCACATCATTTTCTTTGCAGGCTTTTCAGAATTGCAAATTTAGTAAAGCAGTAATGTAACTTGTATAACCCTCGAATATATTACCTTCAGAGTACAACCCAACAAATTTTTGGCCCTTCATGCTCTCTGCTGTACTTCTGTGTGATGGGTAAGGAATATGATGATTACTCTTGTGTCCTTTCAGCCAGTCCATCTCTCAGCTTAGCAGGTCCTAGCCTATCCATAGCCTTCAGCTACTTGTATCTAATAAAAAGTCCTACAAACATGGATGTGTGAAGGTAATCTGGTGTCTGTCTGGGGCAGGCCCCAACTACTGTATCCATAATAAGTTGTCAGCTTTCTTCCACACCTTCCCATGATGTTCTTTGTGTTTCACTGTTGCAGTCATTACATTTGGGTAATCCTGCTGGCAGGTTGCCCTCAGTCGGCCTGAATTCCAAAGTCTTGGGGTATAAAAGAAGGAGCCGACACCATTTTCTTCAGTCTTTCTTGCCGCACAGTGCCCGAAGCAGAAGCAGTTTGCAAGTGCCGGTCGGCCGACTCCTGAGATTTTCGTGTTCAAATTTCAAGTCTGAAGTCTTCAATAAAGCTAAGTACCCTGTTGGGGAAACTTTTTTCTTGCTCCAGACCGATGTCAGAAAAAGTAAATAATTGTATTTCTTGTGGAAAGCAAATACCTTATAAGGACTTTCATTCTTACTGTATTCCTTGCCTAGGCCCTGATCACAACGTTTCTGGTTGTCGGTTTTGTGCTAGATTTAACTAACGCACTATTAAGCATCTCTATGATTTTGCTTTAAACTATTTTGGACGCCGGTTTAATTATCCAGAAATGTCGTCTGATAGCCATCCGACTACCAGAGTTCACAAAAAACGCAAAGAAAAGGAGAGAGATAAACAACCGAGGCCCAAAACCGACGACGAAGTTTCTCCTAAGTCAGTCGCCGGTTCTCAGTGAGGCGCTTTCACAGCCCCTGATGCCCGCTACTTTAGAGTCGCAGGCCGCTACCGACTCCCATGTTGAGGCAGTCATGCCGCTGGAAACTCAAGGTATTGGAGCCTTGGATACTATTCCCTCAGATGGGTCCGGAGCCGCTGAGCAGGCACCGGCTTCTGAGGGTGTTTTCAGACCTAAACATCTTTACATTAAGCCTACTTCAGCTTCAAAGGCAAAGACTAAAGCACCTTCTAAAGCAAAGAAACAAACTCAAGAACCACGTGGACAGGCCTCTATGCCCACAAAACAGATGCTCAAAATGGTCGAAGACTTGATTTCCTTGATCAGGGGTTGCCATCCCCCACCTGATAAGAGGCCTAGGCAAGAGACTGGCTATGAATCTTCAGATCAGGTTTCTATTTCTTCTGATTCCTCTTCTGATCAGGAATACCCCCCCCTGTGAGGATTCTGATGCTGAAGAATCTATACCTTCAGCTTCTCCTCCAGAGGGCTATTCTTTTGGGGAAACCTTGCATACCATGAGGGAGCATTTCCACTGGGAGAGCCAAGATTTTTCAGAATCTAAAAAGATGCTCAGAGATTTTCTTTTACTTCCTCAACACAGGCCTCTAGCCATTCCACCTGTGTTAGACATTGTAGATGATGTGTTTTCAGAGTCTAGTCTTACCCCTGACTCCTTACCTCCAGCTCCTGTTAAGCCTGATAGATATTACAGGGTTCCTGACTCTCATAAATTCCTTTTTAAAAACCCTGCTGCAGACCCAGAGACTATTTCTCAGGGTCCCAAAGGAGGTAAGACTTCCGCTGCAAAAAAACCCTACCCCCTCTGACAGATTCTTGGGCACTGGATAGATGGGGGGAAAAAAGGTTTACACATCTGCTACCTTGGCTATAAGGGCCTTAAACTGTCAGTTTCATATGCTCAAATATCAGCAACATGTCATGGCATTGCTTAAACAGAAAATGTTCAACTCTGAATGTGCAGAAAACAAGGAAATGCAGGATTTATTGCATACAGCTGAACAAGTTGGAAAGCATACTTTGCAATGTGGTTTTGATTCTTTGGAGGCCTCCTGCAGGGTCACAGTTACGGGTTCCGTAATTAGGAGGCATGCTTGGTTAAAGGAACAAAATCTGCCTGATCATGTGAAAGTTAAATTATTAGATGCACCTTTACAGCATGATACTTTGTTTGGTGTTAAGGCAGAAGAGGTGTTAAAGAAAATGAAGGACAAAGCTAAATCAATGCAAACTGTCAAAGATTTTTTACAAGTACACCCACCTAGGTTTAGTAGACACTGGCCTACAAAGAATTGGTCCTTTTCTGTGTCAGACCTCAAAGGGGCAGATCCCAGGCTCAAGGATCATACTGGTCAAAGCAATGGGGTGCTTCTACCTCCAAAGTTGGAGAAGACAAATCACAGCCTTACAGGAAACAGTCCCAATGATGCCCCCCTGCCTGCACCAAGCACTTATCTCCTGGCAGCACCCTTAGGGGGAAAATTAGCACCTTTTTTCTCAAAATTGGCACATTATAATCTGGGACAAGTGGGTTCTAAACGTAGTGTCACAAGGCTACAAGTTCAATTTCCATACCCTGCCAAAGACAAACGGATGGCCAGATCTGCCAAAAAATCAATGGGCATGCACAAAAACAAGTCTCATCCCTTATGGACATGGGGGCCATTCAACAAGTACCAGAGCAAGAGCAGGGACAAGGATTTTACTCAAGACTGTTCTTGGTACCTAGAAAGGACAAGGCCTGGAGACCAATACTGGACCTATCTATTCTGAACACATTCTGGATATACCAAAGTTCAAAATGTTAACTTTACAGCAGCTTCTGCCCATGCTGGGCAGGAATGCTTGGCTTGTGACTTTAGACTTAAAAGAGGCATACCTGCATGTCCCAGTCAGACAATCATGCAGAAGATACCTCAGATTCAAGGCTGGCTCAATGCATTACCAATTCTCTGCACTGCCCTTTGGCTTATCTACTGCACTCAGGGTCTTTACAAAGTACCTGGCACCAGTAATTGCATTCTGCAGACAAAGAGGAATATAAATATATCCTTACTTGGACGACTGTGTAATTCAAGCAGAGAACAAGGAAATTCTTCTACAGCATCTGGCATTTGTGAAAAGACTCCTAACATGCCTAGGGTACACAGTCAACGAAAAGAAATCAAAACTAGTACCCTCTCAAGAGATAATCTTCCTGGGTGCAAGCTTAAATACAACTGCCCAGATGGCAGATCTCACACCAGGCAAACAAAGGCAACTGACTACCTATTTCAAGATGTTGGCAACAAAGGCCCAGTTATCTGCAAGAAAAAAATCTGCAGGCTTTGGGCTTCATGGCATCCTGCATTCTACTAATTCCATATGCAAGACTGCAAATGAGGAAACTTCAATGGTACCCAAAAAGTATTTGGACTCAACATTGCCACAGCCTGGAGGCAATAATTACTCTCATTCCACAGCCTGGAGGCAATAATTACTCTCATTCCCTGCCTGCAACAGGAGTTTCAATGGTGGTCGAGGGCTTGTCACCAGAACAAGGGACAGCCATTCACATTACCTCCAGCCAGGCAGACACTAACAACTGATGTATCGGATTATGCCTGGGGGGGCCCACATGGCAGGAAGATGCATTCAGGGCTCATGGCCCTCAAACCAAATGCATCTACATATCAATCAAAGAGATGCTAGCTGTTCAAAATACCCTGACCGCCTTCAAGGACCTAATTCACCCGGGACAACTACTGATAAAGACAGACAATACCACGGTCATGTGGTATATAAACAAGCAGGGGGGCACGCATTCTTACCCCCTTTGCAGACTAGCCATGACTTTGTGGGACACAGCATTGACTTGCCATGTACATCTGCAGGCACAATTCCTGCCAGGAAAAGAAAATACTCTGGCAGACGAACTAAGCAGAAACCTCATGGATCCCCACGAGTGGCACCTGGATCCACAAGTCTTCAGCATGATAACAAGGAAATGGGGATGCCCGGACATAGATCTATTTGCCTCCCCTCACAGCTACCAACTAAAATGATTCTGCACAAGGACTTATCACAGACAAGCATGGAAAATGGACACCTTATCTTTCAGCTGGAAAAACCTATCAGTATATGCCTTTCCTCCACTGCCACTCCTTCCCAAGGTACTCCTAAAGGTTAGACAGGAGAAGCCAAAGATGATACAGATTGCCCCAGACTGGCCCCGCCAGTACTGGTATCCAATCCTAAGGAATTTGTCTCAATGCCCAGCTTGGACGTTACCTCAAATACCCCATCTACTGTCCCAGCAAAACAGTCAGATCCTGCACAGCCAACTCAGGACTTTAAACCTGGCAGCATGGCGGATAATGTGATCATACAAAACACACCTCTCAGTAAAGCTGTGATGGATGTCATTTTGGAAGCCAGAAGGCCCAGTATGAGAAAATCTTATGCTGGAAAATGGAAGAGATTCTGTGCTTGGAACCAGGCACAAGGAACTGATACAGCTGTACCAAATATTCCTCAGATTTTGCAATAATTAACTGAGATGCTGGACAAAGGCCTATCTTTTTCATCAATTAAAATTCATGCCTCTGCCATTTCGGCTCATTACAGTATAGAGCCACCAATCTTTTCTCATCCTTTATTAAAGCAGTACCTCAGAGGAGCCAAAAATTTAAGGCCTCCAAGAAGATCACCAATACCTGCATGGGGCCTCAATTATGTCTTGGAAAAACTCACCCTGCCTCCTTTTGAGCCAGCTGCTACTGCTGATATAAACTTTTTATCTTGGAAAACAGCTCTGCTCCTAGCAATACCTTCTGCAAGACAAGTTTCAGAGCTACGGGCACTCACGCTGTGGAACCTTTTATCATGTTTTATCCAGACAGGGTTTCTCTGAGGACAAATCTGACATTTATGCCTAAAGTGGTGTCCAGTGTGGCTCTTAACCAAACCATTCATCTGCCAACTTTTTATCCAAATCCACAGAACAAGGGGGAGAGAATTCTGCATTCCTTGGACATACACAGCTTAGATTCCACTTGGACAGAACCAAAGCTTTCAGGAAGACAGAGCAATTACTAGTGGCATATGCTGCAGGATCACAAGGAAAAGCTGTCTCAAAGTAGACTATTTCAAAGTGGATAGGTCACTGCATTCGTTTCTGCTATTTTCAACATGGCAAGCCAGTGCCTAAGGACATTAGGCCACATTCAACCAGAGCTGCAGCCACTTAAGCAGCCTTTCTCAGGGGAGTATCAACCAAAGACATTTTAGGGCTGCTACTTGGAGTTCAGTGCACACCTTTACAAAGCACTATCATCTGACACTACTCTAAATCCAGGGCAGGCTTTGCCACTGCAGTTCTGCAGGGCCTCATAGCCGCTCCTAATACTGTTTAGCTCCAGCCTCCCAACTGTAGATTTGGGACTGTACCCAAATGTAATGACCAACAGTAAAACACGAAGAACATAGTACAGTTGCGTACACTTGCCATCAATGTAGATGTTCAAGTGTATTCACTGTTGCAGTCCAGGATGTTCTTCATACCACATTGCTGCAGTCCTAACACTTGGGTAGTCCGCTGTCCCAGTCGGCCCGAATACCAAAGTATATGGCTGACGTCGGTCAAGGCGCATTAATCTGACGTCAGGACGTCAGGGTACAAATGCGCATGACCGACGTCATATCCTCAGTCTTTTTTGCCGCATGGTCTGATGCAGAAGCAGTTTTGCAAGTGCAGGTTGGCGTTCTGAGATTTTCCGAAGTCGGAGTTTCAGACCGAATCCAAGTTGGCTAAGTACCCCGTTGGGGATTATTTTGGTTTTTTCTTGCCTCAGTATTTTACCGGATGTCAGAAAAAGTGAATAACTGTATTTCTTGTGGGAAACAGATACCTCATAGGGATTACCATACCTTGTGTATACCTTGCTTAGGGCCTGAGCACGACGTTGTTGGCTGTCGCTCTTGTGCTAGATTTAACAAACGCACTATAAAGAGAAGATTAGATTGTGCCAGGTTAGTTTTGGGAAGCGGTGTAATTATAAAATGCCGTCGGATGCTCCGGCGCCGCTTCAAAAAGCGCAAGGACAAAACAGCAAAGCCTAGGCTGGAAGAACCGTCCGTCCCGGACGTCGGTTCTTTAGAGGGCTCGGTGGAGCCAGGGGTTCAGCCAGAAATTTCTTTGGAATCCCAGGGAGAGACTTTATTACTGCAAGATGTGACCTCTCAGGAGGTAGGCCAGGCGGAAGGGGCTTCTCAGGTAGCTGTTCTTCCCTCCCTTCCTAAGGTGGTTAGGCCCTCCCCTGCTGTTTCCAAGGCTTCTCCCAGGGGCAGGCCAGGTTTTGTTTTAGGAGTTACACCTAGTTCTTCAGGGTCTGTACCTAAGAAGCATATGCTTAAGATGGCAGAAGATTTGATTACAATGATTAGAGGTTCTATGCCCCCTCCTGATAAGAGGCCTAGGGTGGAACCTGAGCTTGGGAGTTTTGAGCAGTGTTCGGATGCTTCTGAGTCTTCGGCTGAAGACTTGCAGGAGTATTCCCCTTACTCTGATTCTGATGTAGATGATTCTACTCCTTCTGCTTCTCCTCCTGAGGATTTTTCATTTTCAGAGACTCTTCATTCCATGAGGGAGCATTTTAAATGGGAAGGTCAGGATTTCTCTGATTCCAGGAAAAGGCTTAGGGAATTTTTGTTTCTACCCCAGCATAGGCCTTTAGCTATACCTCCTGTTCTAGATGTGGTAGAGGATGTTTTTGCAGAGGCTTCTCTGAACCCTGACTCTTTGCCTCCTGCTCCAGTTAAACCGGATAGATATTATAGGGTGCCTGAAGCTCATAAGTATCTTTTTAAGAGTCCTAGGGCAGACCCAGAAACTGTTTCACAGGGGCCTAAAGGTGTTAAGGCTTCTGTTGTTAAAAATCCTGTTCCTCCAGATAAAGAGGCTAGGGCTTTGGATAGATGGGGAAAGAAAGTGTATACTTCTTCCACTTTGGCCATGAGAGCTTTGAATTGCCAGTTTCACATGTTGAAATACCAAAATTATCTCCTTTCACAATTAAAGTCTAAGGTAGATGCTTTGGCGGAAGGTATTGAGTGTAAAGAGTTGCAGGATTTAGTTCATGTTTCTGAACAGGTGGGTAAGCATTCTTTGCAATGTGGTTTTGATGCTGTGCAGTCCTCTTCGAGGGTGGCCGCCACTGGTTCGGTTCTTCGCAGGCACGCCTGGTTGAGGGATCAGAATTTAGCTGAGCATGTGAAAACAAGGATTTTAGATGCTCCTTTACAATCTGATGTGTTGTTTGGTTCGCCTGTGGAAGCAGTTCTAAAGAAAATGGAAGACAAGGCTAAGTCTATGCAGACTGTTAAAGATTTTTTGCAGGTTCAGCCTCCGAAGTTTAGTAGACATTGGCCTACCAAGGGGTGGACATATCCTGCTTATGATTCCCAGTCTAGGGGTAGGTCTAGACGTGGTAGAGGCAGAGCTCAAGGTTCTTTTAGGCCTAGAACAGGGAGTTCACCTGCTCAGTCTTCTGGTGAGGGCAGGGGTCAGTCCTTTCGTAAACAGACACAATGACCTGCCTTTTCAGCTGCCAGAATCTTCTCGGCTGGCAGCACCTTTGGGAGGAAGGCTGGCACTTTTCAAAGAAAACTGGAGTTTAATTACCCAAGACAGATGGGTATTGGATATCATTCACCACGGTTACAGGTTTTATTTCCATACCTTGCCTCCTTTCAAAGGCATGCCAGACATTCCTCCTCAACAAAGGAAAGAGGCTCACAAGCAAATTTCTCTGTTGCTCCAAATAGGGGCCATTCAGCCGGTTCCTGTGCCAGAAAGGGGCCTAGGATTTTATTCTCGCCTGTTCCTAGTACCAAAAAAGGGGAACACGTGGAGACCAATTTTGGATCTGTCTATCCTCAACACTTATCTGGACATTCCCAAGTTCAAAATGTTGACGTTACAACAACTTTTACCTCTGCTGGGCAAAGATCACTGGATGGTAACTTTGGATCTCAAGGAAGCTTACCTTCATGTTCCTATCAGACTAATTTGCAGGAAGTATCTGCGTTTTCGAGCTGGAAATTCTCATTATCAGTTCTCTGCATTGCCCTTTGGCTTATCTACTGCGCCCAGAGTATTCACAAAGGTTCTGGCTCCAGTGATAGCTTTCTTCAGGCTAAAAGGAATACAAATCTATCCTTATTTGGATGATTGCCTGATTCTGGCTCAAGGAGGGGACGTGCTTCTTCAGCATTTGGAACATGTGATAGCAGTGCTAAGATGCCTAGGGTATTCTGTGAACGAAATAAAGTCCAGTCTAGTACCCTCTCAAGACATGTGCTTTCTGGGTGTGAGACTGAATACAGCAACCCAGATGGCCTTTTTAACCCCGGACAAACAAAAGAATCTTTCTCTTTACTTCCATCAACTATCTCATCAGTCCGGGCTGACTGCAAGGACAGTCCTTCAAGCCTTAGGGTTCATGGCATCTTGTATTCTGGTACTTCCCAATGCCAAACTGCATATGAGGAAGCTACAATGGTATCTCAAAAATGTATGGACACAGCACTGCCAGGATTTGGACACTGTCATTCAAATAATACCTTGCATTCAAAAGGAATTTTTGTGGTGGGCTCAGGAATGTCACCTAAACAAGGGACTCTCTGTGACCCGGCCAGAGGCGAGTCAGATTCTAACGACAGATGCCTCAGACACAGCTTGGGGAGCTCATCTGAATGGAAAGTGGATACAAGACAAGTGGCCTGCCAGACTGCAGCATCTACATATCAACATGAAGGAGATGTTAGCAGTCCAGTTTGCATTACTGGCTTTCAAGGATTTACTTCTTCCAGGGCAGGTGTTGATTCTAACAGACAACACAACTGTCATGTGGTACATCAACAAACAAGGGGGAACACATTCTTATCCTCTATGCAGGCAAGCAATGATTTTGTGGGAGACTGCGTTAAGCTTGCAGCTGAATCTTCAAGCAAGGTTTCTGCCAGGAGCACAGAACTCCTTAGCAGATGTGTTAAGCAGGCAAATCATGGATCCCCACGAGTGGAAACTGGATCTTCATGTATTTCAGACATTGACAGTGTCATGGGGAACTCCAGACATAGATCTGTTCGCTTCTCCACTAAACCACCAGCTGCCAAAGTTTTGCACGAAAAGGTTTCATCACACAGCCTGGAAAGTGGATGCTCTTTCTTTCAGTTGGAAAAATCTTCATGTGTATGCCTTTCCACGTCTGCCTCTCCTCCCAAAGGTACTTCTAAAGGTCTGACAAGACAAGCCAAGGATGATTTTAATAGCTCCGGATTGGCCTCGGCAGCACTGGTACCCATTGCTGAGGAGTCTGTTAAGGAAGCCTCCATGGCCCTTACCTTTGATTCCACACCTATTGTCTCAGAAGGACGGGCATCTGCTCAATGTCAAGCTTCACTCTCTTCATCTAACAGCTTGGCATATTCTGTTTTGAACCATAGCAGGTCTCAGCTTCCTCAACAAGTTTTGAATGTGATTATGGAAGCCAGAAGACCTAGTACAAGGAAAGTGTACGCAGGAAAATGGAAGAGATTTTTATTTTGGTGTGCAGCAAAGGATTTGGATGTTTCTGAGCCAAATTTGAGTGTGGCTCTTCAATATCTTACTGAGTTATTGGACAAAGGTTTGTCTTTCTCTTCCATTAAGATTCATGCTGCAGCAATTTCAGCTCACTATGATTGTGACCCACCATTGTTTTCTCATCCTTTGTTCAAGCAATTTCTTAGAGGGCAAAGAATATAAGACCCCCACGTGAGCTCCTACTCCTGCTTGGGACCTCAATTTTGTGTTGGAGAAACTCACTCTACAACCTTTTGAGCCTGCAGCTACTGCTGAATTGAAATATTTGTCATGGAAGACTGCTTTTTGTTAGCCATTACATCTGCAAGAAGGGTGTCTGAATTGCAGGCCCTTATGGCGGTTGAGCCTTTCCTGATTTTTCATAAGGATAGGGTATCTTTACGTACTAATCCTTCCTTTATGCCTAAAGTGGTTTCTAGTGTGGCTTTAAACCAAACTATTCATTTGCCTACCTTTTATGCAGATCCCCAAAATAAGGGGAAAAGATTTTGCACACTTTAGATGTACACAGGCAGTTGCGTTATTATTTAAGCAGGACTAAGGATTTTAGGCAGTCTCAGCAGTTGTTTGTTTCTTTTGCTTTGAGTTCTCAGGGCAAGCCTGTGTCAAAACAAACTATTTCTAAGTGGATTGGGTTTTGCATTGCATTTTGTTATTCCCATCATGGCAAGGAGATTCCAGCTGGGATTAGGCCTCATTCCACTAGGGCTGCTGCCACTTCTACAGCATTTCTAAGGGGGGTGGCAACTAAGGATATTTTGGAGGCAGCTACTTGGAGTTCAGTGCATACTTTCTCTAAGCATTACCACCTTCCTCTCTACTCTAAATCTAGGGCTGGTTTTGCCACGGCTATTTTGCAGGGCATGTTGTCAGCTCCTGCTTCCTTATGATTTGCCAGCCTCCCTTACCTCTGCTTTGGGATTCTACCCAAGTGTTAGGACTGCAGCAATGTGGTATGAAGAACATAGTACAGTTTTGTACCTACCATAAATGTAGATGTTCAAGATCCACATTGCTGCAGTCCAATACCTCCCTCCTTCCCCTCTGTGTTTAGGGGTGGTTGTGTGGGTGAGGTCATACTCTTGTAAATTTGTATATATTGTATATATATTTGGTGCAGGAGTGTGTGGTGTTTTTTGGTTTTAGCCTTATCTTTTTAGGGTCTTCTGACATCTGGGGCAAGAAAAGACTGAGGATATGACGTCGGTCATGCGCATTTGTACCCTGACGTCCTGACGTCAGATTAATGCGCCTTGACCGACGTCAGCCATATACTTTGGTATTCGGGCCGACTGGGACAGCGGACTACCCAAGTGTTAGGACTGCAGCAATGTGGATCTTCGAACATCTACATTTATGGTAGGTACAAAACTGTACTTTACCCACCCGCCATCCCCCTTTTTTCTGCTGGAGCTTCTCTTTCCTTCCCTGATTTATATGACCTATGTGTTGTATTTGCTTATCGATGAAGGTCAAGTTTATATTGGTGCATGTAATTTTTTATATATATAAATATTTTGGCTACCCTTTTAGGGGGCACCTGACATCTGGGACAAGTAAAACTGAAGAAAATGGCGTTGGCTCCTTCTTTTATACCCCTGACGTCAGGGAAGGGGCAACAGCAGCCAATGCAGAACCCAAGACTTTGGAATTCAGGCCGACTGAGGGCAACCTGCCAGCAGGATTACCCAAATATAATGACTGTAACAGTGAATACACTCGAACATCTACATTTATGGTAAGTGTACACAACTGTACTTTCCTTCTTCCCATAATTGTATGCTTAGGGACAGAGGTTGCTGTTCCATACTTTAGTCTCTTTAATAAAAGTTACAGTGCATTTATCTGCACTGAACTTCCTTTTCCACATCTCTGCTCACCTGCAGAAGACTTCTTGACCCTTTTCCCTCTTAGTTTTTGTGTTCTCTGTCTGTTGGTTCAGTCTGTTGTTCGTCCCTCCACCATATCACAGTGTAATATTGGAGTAGTGAGGGCTCTGGCAATAATTACTGTGGCACCCACAGGTAATTTCTCTAGCCCCCGACAGCCTTGCCCCAGTAGTCAGCCTCGGTTATCTTTCTTTCAGCTGTTTCCTCTGCTACTTCTCAAGTTCCTGACTTCCAGCCCTTTCAACTGTCTAAGTCCTTTATAAAGTGCAGGTTGATTGCGTACAGCGTCATTTCATCATCAACCTTTGCTCCACCTCCCTCCTTGGAACTGCATAATTGATGGGTAGCTAGTTCTTGGTAGTGAAGCTATTCTTGTTTGGTTCCTGAAATTGGGTAACTTTTAGAAAGGCATCAAGCCTTTCTTTCAAGGATCCTCCTCTTAATTTTTCCCTGTTACTGCCACTAGACTAACTGTCTTGTAGATGTTCTTTGTGTTTTACTGTTGCAGTCATCGCACTTGGGTTATCTGCCTGCAGGTAGCCTTCAGTTGGCCCAAATACCAGAGACTTAGTATTTCTGCATTGGTTGCTGTCGCTCCAGGACTGACATCAGGTCGTCAGGGGTATAAAAACAGGCAGCCAACGCCATTACATAAAGTCTTTCTTGCCGAGGAGCCCGAAGCAGAAGCAGTTCGCAAGTGCCGGTTGGCCCCTACCTTAGTTTTCGTTTTGCGATTTGAATCATCCTGTAGTCTTCTAAAGCTAAGTACCCCATTGGGGATCCTTTTTCCTTGCTCTAACCAATGTCAGAAAAAGTTAATTGTCTTGCCTGTGGAAAGCAAATACCACACCAGGATTTTCATTCTTACTGCGTCACCTGTCTAGGACCAGACCATGACGTACCTCACTGTCGGTTTTGTGCCTTGTTCAATGCCCGAACCATTCATCGTCCGGCCCTTATTGTCGCTAAATACTTTCGTTCTCAATCTTTGTATTCCGAAATTACTTCAGTAAGCCATCCGACTACCGATATTCTGAAAAAATGTAAGGATAAAGACAGAGACAGACTGCACAGGGTCAAAGCTGCCAACGATGCTTCCGTTAAGCTAGTCGCCAGTTCGCCGGTACTCGGGCACTTTCGCAGCCCCTGATGGCCGCTTCACTGGATTCGCAGGCCTCTACCAAAACCCATTCGGAGTCCGGTATGCCACAAGATTCTTTGACTATGGAACTGGCGGATGTCTCTACCTTGGATGGGTCCAGAGCCGCTGTGCAGGCACTGGCTCTGAGGAAGTTCTTCACACTACTGATGTTCGACACAAACCAACTACTTCACTTCTGTCTAAAACTACCAAGTTTCTAAGGCCAAGAGCACGTGCTATGCCTAGAAAACTGATGACCAAAGCGCATGCAGCTCCCTTGCCACAAAATAAAACACTTAGAATGGCAGAAGACCTTATTATGCTGATTAGGGGAAGTCCGCCTTCCCTTGCTAAAAGAAAGAGACCAGTCCCCAGCAGCTTCAACAAACCAAGAGTCCGATGACTCTGAGGTTTCTGATTATGAAGACATGCCTTATCTGCTTATGAGGATTCTGATGCAGAGGAATCCATTCCCTCTGCCTCTTCTCCGGAGGATTTTTCTTTTGGTGAAACCTTACATACTTTAAGAGAGCATTTCCACTGGGAATGCCAAGATTATCCTCAGTCCAAAAAGAGACTCCGATAATTTCTAGACTTTCCACAACACAGGCCTTTAGCAATACCACCAGTCCTGGAAGTGGTTGATGATGTCTTCATAGAATCCAGTCTTACTCCTGATACTTTACCCCCTACCCCTAGGAAACCAGACAGGTACTACAGAGTACCTGACTCTCACAAATTTCTTTTCAAAAATCCTACTTCTGACCCAGAGATAATTTCCCAGGGGCCTAAGGGTATCAAGGCACCTACAGCTAAGAATCCCACCCCTTCGGACTGGGATTCCAGAGCTTTGGAAAGATGGGGTAAGAAAGTATATACCACTGAATCTCTTGCCATTAGGGCTTTGAATTGTCAGTTTCACATGCTGAAGTACCAACAACATATTATGGAAATTGTTAAGCAAAAAATAGCTACCTTTACAGACTGTCTAGAAAATAAAGAATTGCAAGAGCTTACGCATTCTGGAAACCAAGTCAGCATGTCAAATCCAAGTTACTAGATGCTCCTTTGAACAAGGACAATCTGTTTGGCACCAAAGCAGAAGAGGTTCTTAAAAAGATGGAAGAAAAAGCTACATTTATGCAGACAGTCAAGGAATTCCTGCAAGTACAGCCTCCTAGATTCAGTAGGCATTGTCCCTCAAAACATTGATCCTTTTCAGGTCCCTCAAGGCCATCTCAAACTAGACTCAGGGGAAACAAACCACCCAGACTACAGTCTCAGGGTATTCAGAGATCTAAGCACTGGAGTGCCTCCACCTCTGAAGCAGGGAGTGCTAAACCACCCCCTTTCGGAAAGAATTCCAAATGACTGCTCAGCTCCACTACCCTCCTCTTCCCAACTGCTTGTGCCCCTAGGGGGAAAACTTGCCCTTCATGCAAAAAACTGGATTCACATCAGCAAAGACTGATGGGTCCTCAACATTGTATCCCAGGGGGTACAAATTTTACTTCCCGTTGCTGCCAACCCCAAAAGGGTTCCCAGACCTCCCTCTAAACCAGTGAGCAGAGGCTCAAAACCAAGTCTAATCCCTGCTCTCTATGCGGGCAATTCAACCTGTTCCTATGGAACAGAAAGGTCAAAGGTTCTATTCCAGACTTTTCCTGGTACCAAGAAAAGAGGGCACTTGGCACCCAATCCTGGATCTTTCCATTCTTAACACCTTCCTGGTGGTACCAAAATTCAAAATGCTCACCCTGCAGCAGCTTCTACCTATGCTAGCCAAGGATGCATGGTTAGTTACCCTAGACTTAAAAGAAGCCTGTCTGCACGTCCCTGTAAGGGAGGCATGCAGAAAATATCTACGCTTCAGGACAGGAGCTATGCATTATCAGTTCTCTGCACTTCCCTTTGGCTTATCCACAGCTCCCAGAGTATTCACAAAATGCCTGGCCCCAGCCATTGTTTACTGCAGACAGAGAAATATTCAAATTTACGCCTGCCTGATTCAGGCAGACAGTCAGGAAATGCTGTTGCAGCACCTGACATTTGTAAAAAAACATACTAACCTCCCTGGGGTACACCATCAACGAAAAGAAATCAAAACTAGTACCCAGTCAAAAGATTGTATTGCAGGGAACAAGCTTGGACACAGCATCCCAGATGGCATTCCTCACTCCAGAAAAAAAAGCCTATCTGACAGGCTATTTTACTCAAATGGCCACCAGAACCCAGCTATCTGCAAGGAAAATCTTGCAGGCCCTAGGGTTCATGGCCTCATACATCCTACTAATTCCATATGCCAGACTGCATATGAGGAAATTTCAGTGGTGCTTAAAAAGTCTTTGTTCCCAACATTCTCAGGACCTGGAAACTGTCATTCCCATAATAACTTGTCTAAGGACAGAGTTCCTTTGGTGGGCAGAAGCATGCAACCTCAACAAGGGACTGCCCTTTACCCAACCCTACGCCGCCCAGACCCTAACCACAGATGCACCAGACTATGCCTGGGGGGCACACATGGACGGCAAGTACATTCAGGGCCACTGAAGCCCAAATCAAATAGATCTGCACATCAACCAGAAAGAGATGCTAGCTGTGCAGCACGCTCTGACAGCTTTCAGATCTCTTCTCTCTCCAGGACACCTGCTAATAAAAACCGATACCACCACAGTTATGTGGTACATCAACAAGCGGGGGGAACCCACTCTTACCCACTCTGCAGGCTAGCCATGGCCCTGTGGAACACAGCCTTGGACATGCAGGTCCATCTGTAAACTCAATTCCTGCCAGGCAGACAAAACTAACTGGCAGACTATTTAAGCAGAAATCTCCTAGACCAACATGAGTGGCAGCTAGAGCCCAGAACCTTGAACCTTCTGATTCAGAAATGGGGGACCCCAGAGGTGGATCTCTTTGCCTCCCCCTACAATCACCAGCTCAGCAGATTCTGCACCAGGACACCTCACAGCAGAGCCTGGAAAGTGGATGCCCTATCCTTCCAGTGGGTAAATCTCTCAATCTATGCATTTTCCCCCTCTGGTCTTCCTCTCAAGAGTATTGCTCAACATAAGACAGGACAGACCAAGGACAATTCTGATTGCCCCAGACTGGCCATGCCAACACTGGTACCAACTCCTGTGAAGCTTGTCACCGGTGCCACCCTGGCACCTACACCAGAACCCAACCCTGCTTTCTCAGCAGGGGAGACCGATCTTGCATCCGCAACTGCAATCCCTAATTATTGCAGCCTGAATTATTCTTTGAATTCTCCCCCAGTAACCAGCCTAAGCAAGCAGGTGCTAGACGTCATCCTTGAAGCCAGAAGACCCAGTACAAGGAAATCCTATGCTGGTAAGTGGAAAAGGTACTGCTCCTGGATTCAATCTAAAGGAGAGGACACGACCTTGCCCTTCCTGCCTCTAATCCTGGATTACTTAGCAGATCTACTCCATAGAGGCCTATCCTTCTCCTCCATTAAAAAACATACCTCTGCCATTTCGGCTCATTACAACACTGAGATGCCTTTCTTCTCTCACCCTCTTATCAAACAGTTCCTGAGAGGGGCAAACAACTTAAGGCCACCAAGGAGAGCACCCACCCCTGCTTGGGACCTTTAGCTTTGTACTGGAAAAGCTCATGCTACCCCCTTTTGAGTCTGCAGTGTCAGCAGAGCTAAAATTCTTCTCTTGGAAAACAGCCTTGCTTCTGGCCATCACTTCAGCTAGAAGAGGGTCTGAGCTACAAGCACTTATGGCTGTGGAACCCTTCATTATTTTCCATGCGGACAGGGTTTCCTTCAGGACTAACCCTTCCTTTATGCCTAAAGTGGTGTCCAGTGTGGCTCTCATTCAATCCATCCACTTGCTTACCTTCTTCCCTAATCTTCAAAATAATGGGGAAAGGATCCTGCACGCCTTAGGACATGCACAGACAGCTCAGATTCTGCCTTGATAGGACTAAGCCCTTCAGAAAATGTGACCAGTTACTACTCAGCTTTGCAACAGGGGCAGAGGACAAGGCCATTTCAAAGCAAACAGTTTCCAAATTGATAGCACATTGCATCCATTTCTGCTACAAGCACCATGGGAAACCTACCCCTCAGTGGGTCAGAACACATTCCACTAGGGCAACTTCTACCTCTACAGCATTCCTCAGGGGAGTCCCTACCAGGGACATCCTGAAAGCTGCTACCTGGAGTTCTGTTCACACCTTTACCATGCATTACCACCTGCCTATCTTTTCCAAATCCAGGGCAGGTTTTGCAACAGCAGTCCTGCAAGGCATTCTAGCCGGCTAAACTCTTCGTGACTGCCTCCGCCCTTCTTCAGCTTTGGGAATCTACCCAAGTGTGATGACTGCAACAGTGAAACATAAAGAACATAGTACAGTTGTGTACACTTGCCATAAATGTAGATGTTTGGAGTGTATTCACTGTTGCAGTCCTGGTTTCACTCCCTCCAGCCCCCTGTTTTCTCTCTCTCTCTAAACTCTCTATGCCTTTTACTGCCCTCCCCCCTTTTCAGGGGTATTGGTATTTACTTTTTATTGGTGGTGTTTTTACCCCACCATAACTTAGCTCCCTATGGGGGGGGGGGATCCTGACATTTGGGGCAGGAAAAACTGATGTAATGGCGTCGGCTGCCTGTTTTTATACCCCTGACGACCTGACATCAGTCCTGGAGCAACAGCAACCGATGCAGAAATACTAAGTCTCTGGTATTCAGGCTGACTGAGGACAACCTGCAGGCAGATAACCCATGTGTGATGACTGCAACAGTGAATTCACTTGAACATCTACATTTATGGTAAGTGTACACAGCTGTACTTTGCCTGTACTAGTTGTATTACCTTTCTTGAACATGGAAACAGCTGAAGCTATTTCCAATCATCCAGTACTTCCTACCTGGCCATAGATATGTTAGAGATGTGTGAGTGGTTCTGATATGGTACTTCGCTGTCCAGTGTCCCATCTGGTGTATGTCCTTTGTTTTCTTGTAAGCTTAGTCCCAGCCACTGCAGCTTGTTCCAAGCCACTGCATGTCTTTTATACGTTCAATAGGTAAGGTATATACTAGGCTAGCTGCCGTTGTGGGCTATTTTAAACCTAGCCAGTTTTCCTTTTTGTGCTCAAAATAACCTGTCCCTTTTGGGTATAGATTGGCCTTACCTATCCTGTGGTCTGATTGTATATTATCCCTAATGAGAGTAACTTGGATCATACTGTAAATAATTTGAGGGGAGCCCCCATGCATGGGATAAAGCATTTGGGAGTTATCTGTGTCCGTTAGTAGTACAGGAGGCAGTCCTAGGATAAATGTGCTGATGTCCTTCAAGAATGCAACTGCAGTCATAACATGTGGGTTGTCCTACCTCAGGCAGCCCTCGGTCGGCCGGATTCCAAAGTCTGGGTCCGACCGTCGGCTGATGTCGCATTTCTCTCCGACGTCAGAGCGGCTGGAGTACATAAGCATCAGCCGACGCCATTTTCTTCAGTCTTTCTTGCCGCGCGGTGCCCAAAGCAGAAGCAGTTCGCAAGTGCCGGTCGGTCAGCTCCTGTATTCTTCGATTCCGAAGTCATCAAAAAAGCTAAGTACCCCGTTGGGGACCTTTTCTTGCCTCAGCTGATGCCAGAAATTACTGAAAAAGTTAACAATTGTCTTTCTTGTGGTAAACAAATACCTCATAAGGATTTCCACTCTTACTGTCTTCCTTGCCTTGGCCCAGACCACGACGTCTCGGCCTGTGTAGCCTGTGCTCGCTTCAACAAGCGCACTCTCAGGCGCCGGGCGGAGTTCGCTGAAGATTTTTTCGGCGATAAATTTGCTTACACCATGCCGTCGGAACTTCCGACATCGCAAACTCCCAAGAAGCGAAAAGACCGGGACCGACATCCTCGGCCCGCGTCTACCTCCGACTCCACGCCAAAACCTAGCGCGAGTGCTCCGGTTCCCTCTGAGACGGTCTCTCCACTGCTCCGAACCGAAGACACCGCATTACCGACGACTCTGATTCCGGACATCACTCGGACGCCAGTTATCGATTTTCCTCCGGATACCGAAACCGAGGAAATGACCGAGATCATTGCTGTAGACAAGGTCACTCCTGCACGTGGAGCTGCCAGGCCTCCTATGGCCATGTCTATTAAGGCCTACACTAGGGCTAAGGCAGCCAGCAAAACAAAGCATCTTACTACTAAAACCTTACCTCAGCCTACTCCAGAGACACAAATTATGTCCATGACTGCTGACTTAATTTCTATGATTAGAGGTTCACAGGCCCATCCTGAGAGAGGATCCCAGCCTCCTTCTGATAAAAGGCCCCGGGTTGAACCCTCTGACCCTATTCCTTCAGATGAAGATTCTGAGGGCTCTGTCCACTCTGATAGCCAGGAAGAGCTCTTCCAGACCTATGAGGACTCGGATGCAGAAGATTCTATCCCCTCGGCCTCCCCTCCTGAGGATATTTCTTTTGGGGAAGTTCTGCATACCATGAGGGAACATTTCAAGTGGCAGGGACAGGATTATTCTGATTCCAGAAAACGCCTTAGGACTTTCCTTAAGAAGCCCCAGCACAGGCCCTTAGCTATTCCTCCTGTACTTGATGTTTTGGATGATTTATATTCTGACTCTAGTGCTACCCCTGATTCTCTCCCTCCTGCTCCAGCCAAGCCAAACAGGTATTACAGGGTCCCAGAAACTCATTCCCATTTATTCAGGGCCCATACTGCTGATTTGGAAACTATATCACAGGGGCCTAAAGGAGTTTCCGCTTCCACCTCTAAAAATCCATTGCCCTCCAACAGGGAAGCTAGGTCTTTAGAGAGATGGGGCAAAAAGGTTTACACATCCACTACTTTATCTATGAGAGCTTTGAATTGCCTTTTTCATATGTTACAATATCAGGATTTTCTGTTAGAAGATTTACAAAAAACATTAGCCACTCCTGATCCTTTAGACAGGAAGGCTTTGCAGGAAGCTATACATAACACTCAACAAGTAAGCAATCACTTCCTGCAGTGTGGATATGATGCAATGGAAGCTTCATGTAGGGCAGCTATGACAGGGGCAGTCATTCGTAGACATGCGTGGTTAAAAGATCAACCTCTACCAGATCATGTAAAGGCAAAACTTCTGGATGCACCTTTGGAAAAGAACAAGCTTTTTGGTGCTAATGCTAAGGATGTGTTAAAGACCATCGAAGAAAAAGCAAAATCAGTTCAGACGGAGAAAGATTTCCTCCAGGTTCAGCCCCCTAAATTCAGCAGGAATTGGCCTTCAAAAAACTGGTCCTTTCCTAATCCAGAAAAGTTTCAAAGGGGTAAAAACAGACGTGGCCGAGGAAGAGGCCAATACAGAGGCCCTTACAGGGGACGACAATGACAGCCAGGAAACCAAAGAAGTGACGCAGGGGTTTCACCTGCCCCACAGCCACAATCTCAATGACTTTCCTCTACTTCCGCTTACCAGGGAACAAATAGAAGCTCCCTTGGGCGGGAAATTATCTCTGTTTGCAGAAAATTGGCACAGACTGACAAAGGACAAATGGATTTTGGACATTATAGACCGAGGGTACAGGTTCCACTTTCATACCTTGCCAAGAAAACAAGGCATGCCAAACCTACCACAAAACCAGAGGGCAGAGGCTATCAAGCAAATCACTCTGCTTACTCGGATGAAAGCAATAGAAAGAGTTCCACAACAAGAACAAGACCAGGGGTTTTACTCAAGACTGTTCCTTGTTCCAAGAAAAGAATCTCAATGGAGACCAATACTAAACTTGTCCGCATTAAACACCTTTCTCCTAGTACCAAAGTTCAAAATGCTGACTCTACAGCAACTCCTTCCCATGCTGGGCAAGGGGTCTTGGCTGATTACTCTGGACCTCAAGGAGGCATACCTGCATGTCCCTATCAGACACAGATGCAGAAGATATCTCAGATTTCTTGCAGGGCCAGAGCATTATCAATTCTCAGCATTGCCATTTGGCTTATCTACTGCGCCCAGAGTATTCACAAAATGCCTGACTTCAGTAATTGCTCATTGCAGGCTCCAGGGGATACAAATTTACCCATACCTGGACGACTGCCTCATACAAGCGGATGACAAATTGATGTTGACAAGAAATTTGGACTATGTCATACGATTACTTCAAGCTCTGGGATACACAGTCAACTTCCAAAAGTCAAGACTGCAGCCATCCCAGCAAATAATCTTCCTAGGAGCCAAACTAGACACAGCCTCTCAAATGGCTTACCTGACAGTAGACAAGCGAGAGAAGTTAACTCATTGCTTCAAAGGTTTAGCAAAACTCACCCAGATGACTGCAAGGAGATTCCTACAGGCCCTGGGTTACATGGCATCCTGCATTCTCCTGGTTCCATTAGCAAGACTACACATGAGAAAGCTTCAATGGTACCTAAAAAGCATTTGGTCTCAACACAGCAACAACTTGGAGACAATCATACCGCTCATTCCATGCCTACAAAAGGAATTCCTATGGTGGGCCTCGGTGAGCCAGGCAAACACAGGTATGTCATTCAAAAAACCACAGATAACACAGACCATGACCACAGAAGCCTCAGACCTTGGATGGGGGGGCGCACATGGAAGGCAGATGTATACAAGGACAATGGTCTCCAAAGGAAACACATCTGCATATAAACCAAAAGGAAATGCTGGCAGTAATGCATGCCATCGAGGCTTTTCAACACCAACTTCAGCAAGGCCATTTACTGATACGGACAGACAACACCACTGTGATGTGCTACATAAACAAGCAAGGGGGTACCCACTCTTACCCCCTTTGCAGACTGACAATGCATCTTTGGGAAAAATCACTGAGCCTAAACATCCAGTTGCAATCCCAGTTTGTTCCAGGCAAAGACAATGTGTTGGCGGACAGCCTCAGCAGGAATTTCACAGATCCACACGAGTGGAGGTTACATCCGAAGGTCTTCACACAACTCACTTCGACATGGGGCAGGCCAGAAGTGGACCTATTTGCCTCTCACCTCAACCATCTTCTACCAAAATTCTGCACAAGGACATACCATCCAAAAGCTTGGAAAATAGATGCTCTCTCATACAACTGGAACTTCCTAACAATCTATGCATTCCCACCTCTGCCACTGATGACCTCAGTATTACTAAAGATCAAAGCAGAGAAACCCAAGGGAATCATAATAGCTCCGGACTGGCCAAGACAACACTGGTACCCACTACTACGGAGCATCCAAACCTCCGACACTGCAGCTAACAGCATGGGAGATCCCATAAATAACCTCAACCTATCTCTCTCCAAGGAAGTTCAGCAGATACTAACAGAGGCTCGAAGACCATCCACCAGAAAGGTTTACTTAGCAAAGTGGAAAAGATTCAGCAATTGGAATACCAGCAAGGGACATGATGCATCATTGTTGAACATCCCACTCATCTTGGAATATTTGGCAGATATGCTAAAGAACGGCCTCTCATATGCTTCCATAAAGATACATGCATCAGCTATTTCAGCTAGATACAACACTGATCCTCCTGTTTTTTCACACCCTTTGCTAAGGCAATTCCTCAGGGGAATCAAGAACATTAAGCCACCAAGAAAGGCCCCAGTGCCAGCCTGGGACCTCAATTTTGTCTTAGAAAAACTGACTCTACCCCCATTTGAGCCAGCAGCTTCAGTTGACTTGCAATTTCTCTCATGGAAGACAGCTTTCCTGTTGGCAATTACCTCAGCAAGAAGGGTTTCGGAACTACAGGCCCTAATGGCAATACCACCGTTCATAATTTTTCACAGAGACAGGGTTTCATTAAGGACCAACCCTACTTTTATGACAAAGGTGGTATCTAGGGTTTCTTTAAATCAAGCCATTCATCTGCCTGCTTTCTTCCCCAATCCTGAGAATAAGGGGGAAAGACTGTTGCATACCTTGGACATTGACAGACAACTTCGATACTACCTGGACAGAACCAAGGCCAGTAGGGAGTCTGAACAACTTTTTGTAGCTTACGCTCCTGCAGTTCAAAGAAAAGCAATTTCAAAACAGACTATTTCAAAATGGATTGGACATTGCATCAGATTCTGTTATTCCTTTCATGGAAAGACTGTTCCAGACAATGTCAGACCACATTCCACCAGAGCTACAGCCACCTCTACAGCATTCTTAAGAGGGGTGCCTACTAAGGACATTCTAGAAGCTGCTACATGGAGCTCCGTGCATACATTCTCCAAACACTACAATCTCCCTCTATACTCCAGATCCAGAGCAGGCTTTGCTTCAGCAGTCCTGCAGGGTTTGATTGCCACACCATCCTTTTCCTAGAGCATGCCTCCTCCCCCAGCTAAGCTATGGTATTCTACCCACATGTTATGACTGCAGTTGCATTCTTGAAGGACATAGTACAGTTTTGTACCTACCATAAATGTAGATGTCCGATAGACATGCAACTGCAGTCGGATTTTCCTCCTCCATACCCCTCTATGCCTAGGGTCCACTCCTATCCCTGTTACTCTTAGCTGGGGATATCTGTTATGGTGTATTTGTTTTATTGCTCATTTATTTGTCTGGAATCCTGTTTTTGTCTTCCAATTTGATTACAGCCTTCCTTGGAGGGCACCTGGCATCTGGGGCAAGAAACACTGAAGAAAATGGCGTCGGCTGATGCTTATGTACTCCAGCCGCTCTGACGTCGGAGAGAAATGCGACATCAGCCGACGTCGGACCCAGACTTTGGAATCCGGCCGACCGAGGGCTGCCTGAGGCAGGACAAACCCACATGTTATGACTGCAGTTGCATGTCTATCGGACATCTACATTTATGGTAGGTACAAAACTGTACTTTTTCTATCTGTAGATCTAAGTTGTGCTTGAAAATGGACAGTATGAACTTTCTTTCATGTGGAAGGGGAGTCTTGTTCCACAGCAGTGGTATCCCCTGCAAAATGTACCTGCTCCTCCAAATTATTCTGTTGATGTTGCCGAAGAGGTTTAGATCATTAAACAGAGTATTTTTGATGCCATTTGACTTTGTTGATGTGCATTAAATCGATCAGTAATGGATTGGAGGATGCCTTGTATGCCAAGCACAGGTCACCTCTTAGTATTCTGTAGGATACAATATAGTGTCAGAGCTTTGAATCAGTCTGTGTAGGACATGTTGTTTAGACCTTTTGTATCCTTTTAGTAAGGTATCTCTGTGGGCATTCCAGTTGTTGCAGGAGTTTAGATATGTACATGCCAAAAGGGGGCATTATTTCCAGAATTGGCCTAATGAAGCTCGAGTAAATGGGGACAATGGCATCCCTAGGTCTAGACACAATCCCTTTGTGATAAGCTGTGTAATATAAAAGAACTTTCTTACAACAGTAGACACATGTTGGTCAAAAGTTACGTCACTGCCCACATAAATTCCCAAATCCTGAATAACTGAGCCAACTCTTAGGGACATGTGATAGTCACCTGGGATAAATGGGTTCTCAAAGGATACAGTAATGCATTTTTTGGCATTTAGCTTCAGACCATGATTTTGACACCAGTTATTTGAGACAAACCTTCCTGAAGGGTGGCCAAGTCATTTAGGGATTCGATGACTCTTCTTAGCTTGCAGCCATCTGCAGACTTAGCCAGATTCCTTTCATATTTGCTTTTACTTTCAGAAAAGTAGATGTCAAACAGGAGAAGTCCCAGTACAGAACCCCGGGGGGACTACACTGATGATGGGTCTCTTTGTGGAAGTTTTCTTTTTCTCCTTTCGGCTTTTCCCGGTTCGGGTCTGTGGAAGTAACTTCCTTTATTTTGATTATGTGTATCCTATCTGTGAAGCAGGTAACAATCCAGTGGGTGACACATTGGTTTATTCCCAGTTCATTTAACTTTTCTATTATGTCTGAGTGGGATATTGTGTCAAAAGCTTTTCCCAGGTCAAGTTGCGTGTTTACCATTTTGCCTTCATCCATTGCTTTGGTGACTTTTTCAAAAAATCCACCAAGTTGAGTAAGCATGACCAGCCCTTGAATCCAAACTGAGATGGCTACAGTGTTTGGAGATTCCCTATGTCTTGATTGTTTAATTGCATAAGTCATTCCATGGCTTTGCGTATGAGGCTGGTCAGACTTATGGGTCTAACTTCCTGGATCTGTGGAATGTCCTTATGCAGGAGAATGACTATGGCTGTTCTCCTTTTCACTTGGTACAAAACCTGTATGGTGGCTGAAATTAAGTAGTGTTAGGGGGTGTGGATAAATTGTGCTTCATGTTATTTAATCCAGAGGTGTTATCAGTAACCGTCAATGCATTATTTAGCTTTTAATAGCACTTTTAGGATTTTGTCTTGTGTGACCGCTGGAGGCAAACAATTTTAGGTATATCGTGAAGGACAGATGGAAGGGGGAGAGAGGGGTAAAGTTAGAGCTGAAGATATCTACCAGTAGGTTAGCTACATCTTCAGCCTCAGTATAGGTGACATTAACAATCAGCTCAGTGCATTGCTGCATTGTGCTTTTGTGATTACGAGCATAACTAAAAATGCCTTGGGATGGTCTTTGGCTTGCGTCGCTGTTTTAGCCTCAAACCTGGCTTTGGTAGATTTTGTTAAGCTCCTGAGTTTGTTTATTTCAATGACAAGGGCTCTAACTTTCTGTGAATTACTCTTTTTATTTTTGGTCAGAATTTGTTTCTTTTTATTATAAAGCTTCTTTCTGGGGTTTGCCCTACACTTGTTCCTACGGGACACAGCTGCATCTATGCAGGTGTTTGCATGCTGGTATAGTGTGGTGGCATACATTTCTGCATATTTAGTAAAGTTATCTGGTTTTAGTGGGGATTTGATACTTGTCAAGTGTATCACTTAGGAGTCGGTAGTTTGTCTAAAGGTACTTTGGGTTGTAGGGATCTCTGGTTTCAGTTTTATTTTGAAGGAGACTGCTTTATGGTTCAGACCTAACAAGTGAAGAAGATACAAAAGGTTGGTGCAAGATGCTCCTCTATTAGTAAGGACAGGATCCAATATGTTATTCAACTAGTGGGTATTCTGTTTTAGAGCATTTGTATTGACAATTTGTCAAAGCTCAGGAATCTCTATGCTTGCGTTCTAGTGGTGGTTTAGGTTCCCGAGTCTATAGTTAGATAGCTTAGATCAGCTAGGAAAATGGCATTGGGTTTAATATTGAGTGATTCTAGTTCCCATAGATGGGTGGTGTGGCTTTCTGTTGTCATAGATGGAGTTCTGTAACTAGCTACTATATGGTATGGGACCTTTCAGATCGTTATTTGGACATGAAGAGCTGCTTTACCAGTCTTGATGCGAGTCACATCTGGATTTAGATTGAGACACCCTCCACCTTTTTTTCCCCTTATGTGCAATAGCTGTTCTAAGCAAGTGGAAGGTGTTAAGCCCTACACAGCCAAATTTTGTCCTCTCTTTTAAACCATGTCTCAGTCACTACACAGAAGCCAGTGTCTTGCAGGGTGAGAAGGGTCTGTAGGGAGTGGAGATGTTCTTCGTGTTTCACTGTTGCAGTCATTGGGTTATCTGCTTGCAGTAGTCCTCAGTCGGCCTGATTAACAAAGTCTTGGGTCCTGCGTCAGTTGCTGTCCCTTCTTCCATGACGTCAGGGGTATAATGCAGCCGACGCCATTACACCAGTCTTTCCTGCCATGCGGTGCCCGAAGCAGAAGCAGTTCACAAGTGCCGGTCGGCCGACTCCTGAAATTTTCGTTTTCGTGTTTCAGAACCGAAGTCTTAGTCTAAAGCTAAGTACTCCGTTGGGGAAACTTTTTCTTGCTCCTTACCGATGTCAGTAAAAGTTAATAATTGCATTACTTGTGGAAAGCAAATACCTCATAAAGATTTTCATTTGTACTGTATTCCTTGCCTAGGCCCTGACCACGATGTACCGTGCTGTCAGTTTTGTGCTTTATTTAATCAGCACACTATCCATCGTCGGTATGTTTTCGCCTTTAAATATTTCGGTTCTCGGTTTAATTATCCAGAAATGTCATTGGTTAGCCATCCGACTACCGGAATTCCGAAAAAATGCAAGGATAAAGACAGAGACAGGCCACTGAGATCCAAAACTGCTGACGATGCTTCTCCTGAGCCAGTCGTCAGTTTGCTGGTACTCAGTGAGGCACTTTTGCAGCCCCTGATACCCGCTACTTCTGATTTGCAGGTCTCTACTGAGACCCATTCGGAGTCCGGTATGCCACGAGATGCTTCAACTATGGAACCTGTGGATGTCCTTCAAGAATGCAACTGCAGTCATAACATATGGGTTGTCCTGCCTCAGGCAGCCCTCGGTCGACCGGATTCCAAAGTCTGGGTCCGGCGTCGGCTGGTGTCGCCTCCTCTCCGACGTCAGTGCGGCCGGAGTATAAAGGCATCGGCCGACGCCATCTTCTTCAGTCTTTCTTGCCGCGTGGTGCCCGAAGCAGAAGCAGTTCGCAAGTGCCGGTCGTTCAGCTCCTGTGTTTTCAGTACCGAAGTCATCTAAAAGCGAAGTACCCCGTTGGGGAACATTTTTTCTTGCCTCAGCCGATGTCAGAACAAATTGAGAAAGTTAATAATTGTTTGTCTTGTGGTAAACAAATACCTCATAAGGACTTCCATTCTTACTGCCTTCCTTGCCTGGGCCCAGACCACGACGTCTCTGCCTGTGCTGCCTGTGCTTGCTTTAATAAGCGCACTCTCAGGCGCCGGGCAGAATTTGCCGAAGACTTTTTCGGTGAATCTTTCGCATATATTATGCCGTCGGATCAACCGACAACTCAATCTACCAAAAAACGAAAGGACCGGGACGGACATCCTCGGCCCGTGTCCACCACCGATGCAACTCCTAAACCCTCCGCTAGTGCTTTGGTCCGTTCAGAAGCGGTAATTCAACCGCTCCAGGCCGACGACACAGCGTTAACACGTCCTTCGGTCTCGGAGACCTCTCCGGTGCCGGTTGTTGATTTTCCTCCGGAAACCGAAGTTCAGGATCTACCTGACACCATTCCCGTAGACAAGGTTACTCCTGCACATGGGGCTGCAAGGCCTCCTGTATCCATGTCCATCAAGGCCTTTGCATGTGCTAAGGCCGCCAGCCAGGCCAAGGCCCATCCAAAACCTGCTGCTCAGGCCCCTTCTTTGATAAACAGATCATGTCTCTTGCTGCAGATCTTATTTCTCTTATCAGGGGGTCTCAGCCTCACCCAGACAGAGGTTCTCAGCCACCTGCAGAGAAAAGGCCCAGAACTGAGCAGGCTTGACAACCTCTCTTCAGATGAAGCCTCTGGGGATTCTGAGCATTCAGATACCCAAGAAGAATCCTTCCAGGCCTATGAGGACTCTGATGCTGAGAAATCAATTCCCTCTGCCTCCCCTCCAGAGGATTTCTCGTTTGGTGAAGTCCTGCACTCTATGAGGGAACATTTTCAATGGCAGGGTCAGGAATTCTCTGATTCCAGGAAAAGGCTATGTACCTTCCTCAAGCTTCCCCAGCACAGACCTTTAGCTATTCCTCCAGTTATGGATGTTTTGGATGATGTTTTCTCTGACTCCAGTGCTAACCCTGATTCTCTCCCTCCTGCTCCTGTCAAGCCAGACAGATATTATAGGGTCCCTGACACTCAAAAGCATCTCTTTAAGGCCCACTCTGTGGATCTAGAAACTATTTCACAGGGCCCCAAGGGAGTGGCTACTTCCACTGCCACGTATCCACTGCCAGCGGATAGGGAAGCTAGGTCCCTGGAGAGAATGGGTAAAAAAGTTTATGCCTCTACCACCCTAGCCATGAGGTCACTTAACTGCCTTTTTCATATGTTTCAGTACCAGGATTTTTACTGGATGATTTACAGAAAAAGCTAGCCTCTCCTGAGCCTATTGATAGAAAAGCATTGCAGGATCATATACATAACACTCAGCAGGTTAACAGTCATTTTCTTCAGTGTGGTTATGATGCATTGGAGGCTTCATGTAGGGCAGCAATGACTGGGGCTGTGATACGTAGACATGCTTGGTTAAAAGATCAGCCATTGCCAGACCATGTTAAAGTCAAGTTACTTGATGCACCTCTGGAAAAACAGAAGCTTTTTGGTGCTAATGCACAAGATGTGTTGAAATCCATTGAGGAAAAAGCTAAGTCAGTACAGACAGTCAAGGATTTCCTCCAGGTTCAGCCACCCAGGTTCAGCAGAAACTGGCCTTCAAAGAATTGGTCCTTCCCAGACTCTGGCAAGTTTCAAAGGGGAAAAAACAGGCGTGCCCTAGGTAGAGGGCAATACCGAGGATCCTACAGGGGCCGCCAATGGCAACCTCCAAATCAAAGAAGTGGCGCAGGCAGCCCAGCTGCACCACAAGGACAATCACAATGACTTGACTTTCATACCACCTACAAAGGCTCAAAGAGCAGCACCTTTGGGCGGAAAATTATCCTTATTCTCAAAAAACTGGCATATCTTAACCAAGGACAACTGGATTCTGGATTTAATAGACAGGGGTTACAGATTCCACTTCCATACTTTACCAATAAGACAAGGCATGCCAAACCTGCCACATCATCAAAGGGCAGAGGCACTCACTCAAGTCTCAAAGCTGTTAAGTATAAAAGCAATAGAAAGGGTTCCTCCTCGGGAACAAGGCCAGGGATTTTATTCAAGACTGTTCCTTGTTCCAAGAAAAGAAAACAAATGGAGGCCTATACTGGACTTGTCTACTCTAAATACTTTTCTCATTGTGCCAAAGTTCAAAATGCTGACGTTGCAGCAACTCCTTCCCATGCTGGGCAAGGGGTCTTGGCTGGTCACTCTGGACCTCAAGGAGGCATACCTGCATGTCCCAATCAGACAAAGCTGCAGAAGATACCTCAGATTTCTTGCAGGGACAGAGCATTATCAATTCTCAGCATTGCCGTTTGGCTTATCTACTGCACCCAGAGTGTTCACAAAATGCCTGGCATCAGTAGTGGCACACTGCAGACTCCAGGGGATTCAAATATACCCCTACCTGGACGACTGCCTCATACAAGCAGACAACAAACAAACCTTAATAACAAACTTGGACTATGTCATTCAACTACTGCAGGCCTTGGGATACACAGTCAACATTCAGAAATCAAGACTACTGCCATCCCAACAGATTATTTTCCTAGGAGCCAAACTGGACACAGAAACTCAAATGGCCTACCTCACAGAGGAAAAACAACAGCAGTTACCAGAGTACTTCAAAGGCCTAGCAAAGCTCTCCCAGCTGACTGCAAGGAAAATCCTGCAGGCCCTGGGGTTCATGGCATCTTGCATTCTTCTGATACCTTTGGCAAGACTTCATATGAGAAAGCTGCAATGGTACTTAAAAAGCTTATGGTCCCAACACAGCCAAAGCCTAGAGGAAGTAATCCCACTCATTCCATGTCTGCAAAAAGAATTTTTGTGGTGGGCTCAAGCAAGTCAGTTAAACAAAGGCATGTCCTTCAACAGACCTCAAGCAGGTCAAATGATTACAGCAGACGCCTCAGATCATGGATGGGGGGCGCACATGGAGGGCAGATGCATTCAAGGTCTGTGGACACCAAGGGAAAGACATCTGCACATAAACCAAAAAGAGATGTTGGCAGTGATGCATGCAATCGAGACTTTCGAAAAATCACTACAACAAGGACATTTGCTAATAAGGACAGACAACACCACTGTCATGTGGTATATAAGCAAGCAGGGAGGCACTCATTCTTATCCCCTCTGCAGACTAACAATGATTCTCTGGGAAAAATCCCTGAGTCTGAAGATACATTTGCAATCCCAGTTTGTGCCAGGCAAGGACAATATACTGGCGGACAAGCTGAGCAGAAATTTCTTGGATCCACACGAATGGATGCTGCATCCTCACATTTTCTCACAAATAACAAAGACATGGGGAAGACCGGACGTAGATCTCTTTGCTTCTCACATGAATCATCACCTGGAAAAGTTCTGCACAAGGACCCACCATCCTCTAGCCTGGAAAACGGATGCTCTCTCCTTCAGCTGGAATTCCCTAAAAATTTATGCATTTCCTCCTCTACCTCTGCTGACCAAGGTGATACTGAAGATCAAAGCAGAACAACCAACAGGCATTCTGATAGCTCCAGACTGGCCAAGGCAACACTGGTACCCATTGCTGTTGAGCATATCTCGGACCAAACCGTGGCCTCTGCCCCTATGGCCCCTGCTTCTAACACAACACAATTACAGGACTGCCCATCAAAACCTGAAAACATTGCATCTGACAGCCTGGAGGTTACCATGACTCCTTCCGCTAACTCTCTTTCCAAAAAAGTTCAAGAGATCTTACTGGAAGCACGCAGACCTTCCACCAGAAAAACCTATTCAGCCTAGTGGAAGAGATTCAGCATCTGGAATGCCAACAGGGGTCAGGATACAACATTACTGAGTATACCTCAGATATTGGAATACTTGGCAGAAATGTTTCATACTGGACTCTCATATTCTTCTATAAAGATTCATGCCTCAGCAATCTCAGCAAAATACAATTGTGATCCACCAGTGTTTTCACATCCTTTGCTAAGACAGTTCCTAAGAGGGATAAAGAATATCAAACCTCCCAGAAAACAGCCAGTACCTGCATGGGACCTCAATTTCGTTTTGGAAAAATTAACTCTTCCTCCTTTTGAGCCAGCAGCAACTTCAGAAATGCAATTTCTATCATGGAAAACGTTTTTTCTATTGGCAGTCACATCTGCAAGAAGAGTCTCGGAGATACAGGCACTCATGGCAGTACCTCCCTTCCTCATTTTTCATCAGGACAGAGTTTCTCTAAGAACCAATCCTACATTCATGCCAAAAGTAATTTCCAGGGTATCTCTAAATCAAGCTATTCACCTGCCTACTTTCTTCCCCAATCCGTAAAACAGGGGGGGAAAAACTGCTGCATACTTTGGACATACACAGGCAACTACGTTACTACTTGGACAGAACTAAGGCCACCAGAAAGTCTGACCAACTGTTTGTAGCCTATGCTGCTGGAGTACAAGGAAAAGCAATCTCCAAACAAACAATTTCAAAATGGATTGGACACTGCATCAGATTCTGCTATTCTTTTCATGGAAAAGGTGTGCCAGCCAATATTAGGCCACATTCCACCAGAGCTATAGCCACATCCACAGCTTTCCTAAGAGGAGTGGCTACAAAGGACATTCTAGAGGCTGCTACATGGAGCTCCGTGCATACATTTACCAAGCACTACAACCTGCCCTTATACTCCAGATCCCGAGCAGGGTTTGCTTCGGCAGTCCTGCAGGGCATTTTAGCTACACCATCCCTTTCTTAGTTCCATCCACCCCCAGCTTGGCTATGGTATTCAACCCATATGTTATGACTGCAGTTGCATTCTTGAAGGACATAGTACAGTTTTGTACCTACCATAAATGTAGATGTCTGATAGATATGCAACTGCAGTCGGATTTTCCCACCCTCCTACCCCTCTGCAACCTTCTTTATGGGTCCACTACCCCTTCCTATTAGCTGGAGGTATCTCCTATGGTGTATCTGTTTATTACTGTTGTGCATGTCTGGAATTGTTTATCCATTCACCAAATTTAGCCTTCCTAGGAGGGCACCTGGCATCTGGGGTAAGAAACACTGAAGAAGATGGCGTCGGCCGATGCCTTTATACTCCGGCCGCACTGACGTCAGAGAGGAGGCGACACCAGCCGACGCCGGACCCAGACTTTGGAATCCGGCCGACCGAGGGCTGCCTGAGGCAGGACAACCCATATGTTATGACTGCAGTTGCATATCTATCGGACATCTACATTTATGGTAGGTACAAAACTGTACTATGTCTCTACCTTGGATGGGTCCAGAGCTGCTGTGCAGGCACCGGCTTCTGAGGGTGTATTCAGGCCTATGGACTTGCATATTAAACAGACGCCTCCTTCTTTTAGGCCTAAATCTCGAACCATACCTAAAAAAACAACTCCCTGGCTGCATGCTCAGGCCTCTACTCCTAAAAAAACAAATAAGAATGGCTGAAGATCTTATAACTCTAATCAGGAGAAACCAGCCTCCCCCTTCTAAGAGACCTAGGACTGAAGTTGTTTATGAATCTTCTGACCAGGATTCTGATTTTTTCTGATTCTTCTGATCTGGATTTGCCCTTATCTACTTATGAGGATTATGATGCAGTGGACTCTATTCGCTCTGCTTCCCCTCCAGAGGATTTTTGTTTTGGTGAAACCTTACATACTCTAAGGAAGCATTTCCACTGGGAAAGCCAAGATTTTTCTGATTCAAAAAAGAGGCTTAGGAATTTCTTACTCCTGCCTCAGCATAGGCCTTTAGCTATTCCTCCTGTGCTAGACGTTGTTGAAGATGCTTTTTCTGAATCTAGTTTGGCCCCTGATTTACAGGGTTCCTGACTCACACAAGTTCCTTTTTTAAAAATCCTATTGTGGATCCAGAAACTATTTCACAGGGACTCAAGGGCATTAGGGCTTCTACTGCTAAAAATCGTACCCCTTCTGATAGAGAATCCAAGGTGCTGGATAGATTGGGTAAGAAGGTTTACACTTCTGCAACCTTGGCCATTAGAGCTTTAAACTGACAGTTTCATATGTTTAAGTATCGGCAACATGTTATTGGATTGCTTAAACAGAAAATGATGATTTCTGACTGTGCGGAAAATAAAGAATTACAGGATTTAATGCATTCTGCTGAATAGGTTGGAAAACATACTTTTCAATGTGGATTTGATTCTTAGAGGCCTCTTGCAGGGCTCCTCTTACTGGTTCTGTGCTCAGAAGGCATGCTTGGTTTAAGGAGCAATCTTTACCTGATCATGTTAAAGCTAAATTGTTGGATGCTCCCTTAAATCAGGACCGCCTGTTTAGCAACAAGGCTGAGGAAGTTCTTAAAAAGATGGAAGATAAAGCTAAATCTATGCAAACTGTTAAAGATTTCTTACAAGTTCAACCTCCTAGATTTAGTAGGAACTGGGCCCTCTTAAGAATTAGTCCTTTTAAGCCTCTTCAAGGTCTTCTCAAGCCAAATCCACACATAACAGAAACCCCAGGTTTCAGTCCCAGGCGACAAACAAGACTAAGCAATGTGGGATTTCCGCACCCAAGTCAGGGAGTAGTAAGACTCCCCCTATGCAAAACAGTCTCAATTACTTGCTTCTAAACCTTCCAAGCACTTCCCAACTGATTGCTCCTTTAGGCGGAAAGATTGGTCTGTAGGCCAAAAACTGGAAACATTACCCAGGGCAAATGGGTTTTAAATGTAGTGTCCCAAGGATACAGATTTCACTTCCACACCTTACCAACATCAAGCGGGTGGCCAGATCTACCCCCAAATCAGTGGGCAGAAGCCCAAAATCAAGTACTCTCTCAAGCATGGGGGCTATTCATTTGGTACCAGAAGAGGAAAAGGGACAAGGGTTCTATTAGAGACTTTTCCTGGTACCCAGAAAAGGCAATACATGACGTCCTATCCTGGACCTTTCTACTCTAAATACCTTTCTGGTGATTCAAAAATTCAAGATGCTGACTCTTCACCAGCTGCTTCCTATGCTAGGCAAAGATGCATGGTTGGCAACACTAGATTTAAATGAAGCATACCTGCACATCCCTGTCAGGGAGTCTTGCAGAAGATACCTACACTTCAAAGCAGGCTACATGCACTTTCAGTTCTCTGCACTTCCCTTTGGCTTATCTACTGTGCCCAGGGTATTCACAAAGTGCCTAGCTCCAGTCTTTGCATTATGCAGGCAAAGAAATATTTAAATATATCCATATCTGGACGATTGTCTAATTCAGGCAGAAAGCCAGGACATACTTTTGAATCACCTGGCCTTTGTTCAAAGGGTACTGACCTGTCTGGGGTACACCATAAATGAAAATAAATCACACCTGGTACCCTGTCAACAAATTATATTCCTGGGAGCAAGCTTGAATGCAACTTCCCAGATGGTTTTCCTCAAGCCAGAGAAACGGATTAATTTGACAACCTACTTCAAACAAGTGGCCACAAAAACCCAGTTATCTGCAAGGCAAATACTGCAAGCCTTGGGGTTCATGGCCTCCTGCATTCTTATAATTCCATATGCAAGGCTGCATATGAGGAAACTGCAATGGTATCTCAAAAGCCTATGGTGTCAACATTCACATACGCCTAGAGTTCCTTTGGAGGGCAGAGGCCTGCCAGCAAAACAGGAGACTACCATTCACACTAACCCTGCCACCCAAACTTTAACAGACGCATCAGATTATGCATGGGGGGCCCACCTGGCAGGGAAGAGCATTCAGGGCAAATGGAACCCAAGTCAAATGCATCTGCATATCAATCAAAAAGAAGAGTTAGCTGTACAGAATGTTCTGACAGCCTTTAAGTACCACTTTCTTCCAGGCCAATTAATGATAAAGACGGGCAACACCACTGTTATATGGTACATAAACAAGCAGGGGGGGTAGATATTCTTACCTCCTGTGCAGACTAGCCATGGCATTGTGGAACACAGCCCTGAGCTATCAAGTACATTTACATGCTCAATTCCTGCCAGGAAAACTAAATACACTGGCATACGATCTAAGCAGAAACCTCATGAACCCACACGAGTGGAAACGGGAACCAAGGATTTTTAACCTGTTGACGAGCAAATGGGGGAGCCCAGATATAGACCTGTTTGCCTCCCCCTAAAACCATCATTTGGACAAATTCTGCACAAGGACTCCCCACAAACAAGCTTGGAAAGTGGATGCTCTGTCCATCAGCTGGAAAAAAACCTATCAATTTATGCCTTTCCTCCTCTGCTTCTGCTCTCCAAAGTACTACTAAAGATCAAACAAGACAAACCAAGGACGATTTTGATTGCACCAGACTGGCCACGCCAACACTGGTACCCCCTCCGGCACAGTGTGTCACTGTGGGCCCCATGGCACCTGCCTCAGACTCCTACTCTATATTCTCAGCAGGAGAACCAAATTCTGCACCCTCAACTTCAAACACTGAATCTAGCAGCCTGGCTAATTACATAATTTCTCATTTAACATCCCTCAGTAAACCAGTGATGGATATAATTTTAGAGGCAAGGAAGAGGCCTAGTACCAGAAAGTCTTACGCTGAAAAATGGAAAAGATTCTGTGCCTGGAACCAAGCAAAGGGGATGAGCACAACAGTTCCAAATTTACCTCAGATTTTGCAATACTTAACTGAGATGCTTCACAAGGGCCTGTCTTTCTCCTCCATCAAAATTTACGCCTCAGCCATCTCAGCTCATTATAATACAGAACCACCTCTCTTCTCTCATCCACTGCTTAAGCAGTTCCTCAGAGGGGCCAAAAATCTACGACTACCCAGGAGAGCTCCTACTCCAGCCTGGGACCTCAACTTTGTATTGGAAAAGCTCACCCTTCCTCCTTTCAAGCCAGCTGCCACTGCGGACTTAAAATTCCTTTATTGGAAAACAGCTTTCCTTTTAGCAATCACTTCAGCAAGAAGGGTACCTGAATTACAGGCCCTCATGGCAGTGGAGCCTTTCATCATCTTTCATGCAGACAGGGTGTCCCTCAGGACCAATCCCTCCTTCATGCCCAAGGTGGTATCCAGTGTGTCCCTTAATCAGTCCATACATTTGCCAACCTTCTTTCCTAATCCACAGAACAAAGGGGAACGGATTCTGCACTCCTTAGAAGTGCACAGACAACTTAAATTCTACTTGGATAGAACTAAACCTCAAAGGAAATCTGATCAACTGCTGGTGGCATTTGCTGCAGGGGCAGAGGGGAAGACTATTTCAAAGCAAACCATTTCCAAATGGATAGGCCATTGCATTCATTTCTGCTACAAACACCATGGAAAACCCTATCCCACAGGGGATCAGTCCCCACTCTACCAGGGCTGCATCTACCTCTACAGCCATTTTTAGAGGCGTCCCTACCAGGGACATCCTAGAAGCTACTACTTGGAGTTCTGTACATACTTTCACCAAGCATCACCATCTGCCAATTTTCTCTAAATCCAGAGCTGGCTTTGCCACTGCAGTCTTGCAGGGCCTTTTAGCTGGTCCTAATTCTATTTAAATTCCTCCTCCCATCCTTAGCTTTGGGAATCTACCCAAAAGTGATGACTGCAACAGTGAAACATGAAGAACATAGTGCAGTTGTGTACACTTACCATAAATGTAGATGTTCAAGTGTATTCACTGTTGCAGTCCTGGTTAACCTCCCTCCAGACCCCCTTTTTTTTTGGATATACCTCTACGTTCCTTTGCTATCTTCAAAAGCTTTTGGTGTATTTGCTTTTTTGTTGGAGGTATAACCTTGTATATTTATAGATTTAATTGCTTCCCATTAAGGGGGCACCTGACATCTAGGGCAAGAAAAACTGATGTAATGGTGTCGGCTGCATGTTTTATACCCCTGATAACCTGACGTCATGGAAGAAGGGACAACAACCGACGCAGGACCCAAGACTTTAATCAGGCCGACTTAGGGCTACTGCAAGCAGATAACCCAAAAGTGATGACTGCAACAGTGAATACACTCGAACATCTACATTTATGGTAAGTGTACACAACTTTACTTTTCTTGTTTAGGCTCCCAACATTGATCAGTAAGACCTTCATACTTTCATTGCTTAAAAAAAGGCACTATGGGGAGGGGCAGTGTCTTTGCCAGTCAAAACCATAGAGTGGTCAAATGCAGGCTATCCCTGGTGAAGCAGCATGGCTTGTCAATCATATCCTTCCATGCTGACAGATATTGGACCCTATGTGAATGAAACCAAAAAAAACTAAGCCAGTTATTGAAGTCAGCATTTTTGCTCATATCACAGTATCATTCTTGGAGAAAGTAGAATGCTGATTAGTTCTACGCTCATACCTGCTTTGGGCACAGTCTGAGAGCACCATCATCTCTCTCTTAGTGTAATTCAGGGAGGTGCACCTCAAGTTATTGATATTAGCCTGAACTATGACAGATTCATCATACTGGTATGTGTTGTTGAAGGACATGAGTACATGCATGATTTGATGTATCCTGGCACCAGGCAAGCAGCTAACCATCACTCTTTCATTTCTCAGCCTGGTAAGAGGTACGTCTTACAGTGGAATCACTTATAACAAGAATGTTTGGTTTGGTCAGTGCCTGCAATACTGGCTCAGCATGTGTGATTTTGGGACTCCTTGTGCTATCTGAGTAAGTTGGCTTAATATGCTGTATGTGCTTGGTGCCCATATTGTGTTTTTGGAGAATTTTTCAGTTTTAGGCAAGGTAATGTTTAGAACCTCAGCATATGATGGATTATGTGTATTGTGATTGCCTTGGAGGGGTGTAGTGTGTGGCTTTCTGCTTACAATTTTGGTGTCTGCATCTACTGTGTGTGAAATTTTTTCCTCCAAGGATATTATATGTGCATATTTCTCATGTGCTGCGTAATGCTTTTTGAGTAACAGATTGTCACACAGCATGAGACAATTCTTAGACTGTCTCAAGATAGCCATCTCTATCAGGTTAACTAGAGAACTTGTGGAGAAGTAACCCAAAAAGTGGTGCAATGGTGCAAAAAGAAGAACAAATAAACCAAAAAAGGCACCCCCAGGGTTTCCGGACTCCACGCAGTTTTATTTAACACAGTTTGTCAAGCGCTTTCATCAATCCAAGTTGACTTCATCAGAACAATTACTTTATCTGCCTTCAGAGACCTTACATTGGTGCCAGAAACATCCTCGCTGATGGAATTCAGGTCTGAACCATAGTAAACTGCTCTATTGTTGCTTCTGTGAGCCAGAAATCCACCATGATGAACATCAGCTTTCACAGTGACATCACAGTGCTTAACAATTTATGTTAAATAAAACTGTGTGGAGTCCAGAAACTCTGGTGGTGCCCTTTTTGGTTAACTTGTGGAGAAGTGTTGGTCCATGATATTGACAGGAATGACTGTGGGGGCAGGAGTAATTATTACTGGAGTTTGGTTTTAGAATAATGTTTGATTCGACTTGCCACTGAGTAAATTTCAGTGCAAAACAAATAGCCTGGACACCTTCTGCCATCAGCAAGAACCATTAAACTAATTATAGTGAAAAAAATCCTCACTAATTTGGTACTAAAATTAGTCCAAGCAGTATCAGTACACTCAATATTAAGCAATTTTATCAAAGATCTTTTATCCTGGTGAGTAGTTTAAAGGAAGCGACTTTGCAAAATGATACTTAATGTGCTGGACAGGCAATAACAGAACAGATAAACGTTTAGGTTAAGCATAAAGGACAACAGAATTCTCTTATAAAATGCTCGACTTCTCTGTACTTTTTCTCCCTATTTACAGTCCCTGCTATGAATAAACAACAATACAGCACTTAAAATATTTTAAATTGACTGCTTCTCTCCACTAGAATGGTACCTTACTGTACTGTGGTGGTTTCACTTTCAAAAAACTTTTATTCTGCCCTGGAAAAGCTTGCTGCTGTCTCCAGTTCATTGATGTCATCAAGGCCAATGAAAACAGGTAGTTTTCTGGCCATTTCCCAACCCAACCTGACATCACCATGACCGTCCTAAAAACCCACCCATGCTGTGATGTCACAGTTCCTTGGTCCTTCTCCTACCCATACAGAAAGTAAAGGCTAGAACAAGGAAACAGTACATGAGTAAAGCCTCCTGCTGTGTGAGCTGTCAGTCACAGCAGGTAGTGGCTCAAATTACCCTTGGCACTTTGACAGCTAGGGAAGTTAGGTGTGAAGGGGGATGGGAGATGAGTCTAAGTAGTACAATTCAGGCTTCACAAAAGACTGCAGTTTAGCCATTCTAAAAAGAAGCAGCAGTAAAAAAAACACTTTGAAAGTCTGTTCTGTGGCATTTGCACTGTTTGCTTTTAAGTAGTCATTGGCATGAAATGTTACTTCAAACTGACTGAAAGACAGCAGTGTATGCATGTAAAATCAATGCAGTGATAGGCATAGCTCTCAACCAATCAGGAACAAATTTCAACAGAAGTAGGGCCGAATTAAAAAAAATCAGGACAATCAAGGATGCTTTTAAAATATTACTTGTATTAACTTGAGACATTAAAATAAGAGAATGTGAATTAATATACATTTTCTGAAGGAAAAGAAGTCTGTAACTCTTATTATTTGTGTAATTCAGCACCTATCCTCCAAAAGGCACCAGTGTTAAGAGGGATTAAGAGGGACAGAGCTAAAATTTGAGTTAAAATCAGGGTCATCACTGAAAATCGGGGACAGTTGAGAGGTATGGGACGGCAGCTTTAGGAAGAAAAAGGCCTGCATGATGAAATTTTTTGCAGACAAGCACTGCATTGTGGGATACCTAGAGGCAAACTAAACAATCAGGATCACTTCAAGATGCTAGACCCCATGTGGTCAGACACAGAAATTATGTATAAAAATATTTAAAACAACTGTAAATAGTAACAGATAAATTTTAAAATGTAGGAAACACCAAACCATGATGAAATAAACATGTTCTTTGAGTCTGTGGGTGTGGTTCTCCTTTAAGCAGTCGTTGTATTTCCCCTTCTTGGATTATTGTTTGGTATATTCCGTTTAAGAACAATGACTTCATTCACTCCAGTGGAGCTCAGGAAGTTTGCACTGTAACCTCCGATAGGCGGAGCCTAAGCCATTTGAGAGAATCAAATTATGTCCTCACATTTCAAACAAATGTGCATATCTCTGGAACCATAGGTGTTATGAAAGAAGTATAAATGTCAATCCCTTCAGCACAAACTATTTTGTAGTGGTAGTATTTTTTAGGTTCTAGATCTTAAAATGAATTTTACAAGTCACAGTAAGCACAGTAACTATTACATTTGGAATATTTTGTAAATAACATCTCCACAACCTCTCAAGTTGCATACATACATACTGTCAGCATTTTATTCATCTAGCTGAGAACTTTCATATGAGGCTACTTGGTTATTGAGATATTCAGAAAAATGTGAAAATTATATCTATGTAAATTTAATAATATAAAAACAACAGTTAATATTGCTTTACCTGCAATAGACAGAGGTCAAATATTAATATAGTTGAGTCTGCTGTTGTGTAGGCTTTAAGATGAAATCCTTTAAAATGTTGTACATAGCATGGTTTTGGAATTATTGATGCAAATATGAACAAGAAATATTTGACACCTAGAGGCATCAGTAGGAGGCGCCTCCAGATGCACCTGGAGGTGTCACGTGGATGTAATGATGTAAAGCCTTAAACATACTATTCTTTTTTGGATTTCTTAAGGTTCTTGATCAGTGAAAAGAATCTACAGAAAGAATTCAGCATGCTTTAATATAGGCTATCCACGACCTTGATAACAAAAAAAGCTTTTCTGTGCCATGCAGTTGTCATATTTTCAAGCATTTTTTTTTCTTTTATCAAGTGCTTCTTTTTACTTTGTACCATGTGTACTTTGTTTTTCAGATCAGTATTACTAGGGGTTGTTCCAGTATCTAGATGAAATGGATATTTTTCATTTTATTTTTCCTTTATACAGTAGTGGATGATTTCATGGATTTTGGTTGTGCCTTTTTTCCAGGTTGTGGCTTAAATGTGTCCTTGGACCACCCACTTGGTTAATATTTGAATAAATGGAATACATTCATTTGGTTGAAAAACTTAAGATATCGACACCCAAACTGTTGAAAGCTCTATTACTGCAAACCTATTCAGTGCAGTGGGAAAGCCTTCCTACACCCCATGGGATCCAATTCTGGGATCACGCAGCAGTGGGGAAAGGGCAAATTTCAGTTTTCAATATTTTGAGTTTTTCATCCAAATAAATGAATTATGAATAAGTAGTCATTTTTCATACTGCCTTAGTGGAAATGGTGTGAAGGAGCAGTATTAAATGCAATTTCATCACAAGTGGGGGTTTTTTGTCTCTAGAGTAGGCCCTAGGCTGATAGCAGCCTAGGCTATTTTGCTGATGAGACTGCCCTTTCTCCTTTTGGATCACATGTGGTTTGTGCAAGTGTTGTGATGGTTCAAAATGCAAGATTTCACATAAAATTTCAGCAGTCCTCTGAAGTCTGTGGAATCAAGTGTTCTGCTTGTTGGAGGAGTTGCCTCTTATCCCTTCTCAGTTTGAGGAGCTGAAAAGGTAAAGGCAAAGCACTTCAAAGAAATGAGGAAAGACCTTTGCTGTTCCACATTCATCCTTGGTCTTCATTATTGAAGCTTCATACTCAAGTGGAGAAGCACATGTAGATTCTCTTACGCTGCTGAGTTTATGCTTTCCTCCTCACATCTGACATAAACTTAAAGGAAATGTTAGCCATAGAAATTGTTAAAACAATATGCGAAAGGAACATTAACATTGGCTCAGACAGTTCCTCTGTTGTATAGTTGTAAATTGGTCCTTTTAACTCTGAAGGATGGCGCTAGTGTCTAGCATTGTCACTGAATGTCCATTTCATGGCAGCTCATCTTCTAAAAAAATTGCGGTAACTTAGTAGACTCCAGCCACAGAATTAATCTGAAATTGGAATACCAACTGTATCTTCTAGATTTGATGCCGGTGCTTTCATATCCTTCACCTGTAGGATAAAGATGAGCAGATAGTTAGTCAACCCAGCTCCTAAAACTTTCTCAGGCCACCCCAGCCCACCCCCTTTAACCGCAACACACAGTACCAGAGGTCTCAATGTCATATTTTTCAGCCATGCAAGCAGTCAGCTACTCTGAAAAATGACCCAGGCTTTCCGGCTGTTTCTCTTACATTCTAGTGGGTATTTTTCCTTTATTTTTAAACTTTAGTGTGTCTTCAAGATCTACATTCAAGGTCAGTCTGTACCTTTTCAGTATTGGAATGCTTTTTGTTAGAGCAGATGTTTGCTTAGTCATCATCTCCTTCCATTCTCATTTTATTGACATTTTGAAGTGTTTCGTCCTTTGCTTTATCAGTCAGATGTCTTGTCCCTATCCCCATCCTGCTACATGTTTTAGTTTGCAGTTAGTTACTTTGGGGAGAAGTTTTTATTTCGTGTCTGTACTGTTGCATTTTTTTCTTCTATAGCATATCTCTCAACTGTCTAGATTTTCGAAGAATGTCCAGACTTTTGCCTCATATTTTTAGGTATTTTTCTTCAAAAATTTTGGTTTTCCAGCAAATCAGTGGCAAATCATCAAGGACTGAAATCAGAAAATAATTTCAGAAATTTGAGTTTTAGACTTTATATCCTTTATAAAATTCACACTAGTGCAAAGCCTGTTCCGTTATTCTATCAACATTCTAAGTTTGTAAGAGCAATATTTAAAAGTTGTCCCTACTTTTTGGGCCTTTGTCACCCCCCCCCCCCATTATTTATAGCTTTGTCCAGATTTCTTGCTCTAAGAGGTTAAGAGGTATACAGTTAGGTGTTTTCTTATCTGTTGTACATTTTTGTGTGTTCTTTAGAAGTCTTTCAGTTCCTTCTCCTAATGCAAATAATGTCTGATGTCTTGCCTTTTTTGCTTTGCAGAGCTGAATTATTCTGGCAGTTATCTAAAACCTTACATTTTCCAGTCAGGGAGCCTTATTCTAAGGCTGAGTTTTATTCTTGGACAGATGGCTAATTGGGTAGTTCCGTTTGTAACTTGTACGTTTACTAGTCTGTCTTCTACAAGTCAGAGTTAACTGCATGCTGCATTTTGCTTTCTTGCTAAGACTTTCATTATTGTTCTCATAAGTGCCTTTGGTGATTGATTTTTGTAATGCATTGTGAGTCTGTGTTTTTTGTTTATTTATTTAACATTTGTTTACTGGGAAAGTCTGAGTGGGACAGAGCCCATTTTCATAGGAAGCCTGGGGAGTAATGGTCCAGATGCATGTCTTTGGAATGTGGGAGGAAACCGGAGCACCCACAAGAACACAGGGTGGAACATGCAGACTCCACACAGAAGGCTCCCCAGCCGAGAATCGAACCAAAGGACCTCTTGCTGTGAGGTGACAATGCTAACCACTGCACCACCACCACCGTTGGTTAGTATTTCTCAGCCCTCTTTGCAGAGATAACTGCTGCTCCCTCCTGTTACTCCCTCTGACTTAAAGCAGGTTTGTTTTATACTAAAGCATGTAGCTATAGCTGTGTTATGCCCTATCTTTTTCTAATGTACCATTCTATTTAAAAAGTGAATCTGAGTTTGATATTTTTATTCTAACTTTTTTGCTTTGTTAAAACTTGAAGGTCAGTACTAATTCTGTATTTTTTTCCCCAGTATTAGTTTTCACCTGGTGGTTTGTTCCTCTTCATCTCACTAGCCCTGTTTCATCTTAAGCTGCAATTGAATCCTTTATTCAGACATCGGTGCTCCCTTTTGGCATTTTTGTGGTTTCAGGCTCAACCCCTTCCTTAAGGTTAATGCATTCCTGTAGTATGACCTGAGTCACTTGATGGGCTTTTTTTTCCCTTGGCTACTTGCATCTTTGGGGGATCTTCCTTATAACCCTTTTCTCCTTAGGGGTTGGCAGATCACTTCATTGTCAAACTTTACTTTAGCAAGACTCACTTCCGTACAGTTAGCTTCCACACTGACTTAATTCAAGCTCTGATACCTCCTCAATATATACAGATTCCTTCAGGGTCAATCTTTACCTCAGAGTTGTCTGCTTCAACTTCAATTCTCCCAACCCCAAGATCCTGTGAGGCGAACAGATTTATTCAGCATCAGTCTTATCCTTTACAGGTTTGACCTCAGCATTGTCGCCCTCAGCTTCTCTCTCTTCTGTGTGATCTCCTGAAGATTGACCGTTCATTCATGGTCGGTCTTTCCCTCAGTGGGTTCAACCCCAATCCCCACTGGTTTTGATCTCTACCTTCTCAACTTCAGCATCCTGTCAGAGTTAACAAATTTCCATGAAGATGAATATTGGCAGCTGCCGTGTCAATCCTGATTCTGTCTCTGTTCTTTGGGGTTGGTTGTGGCCTCCACTATCTTGTTAACTTGGATGTTCTTCAAAGCTAACTGGGTTTTCCCATTCTTCTTGTATATTGCTGTTCATTCTGGCCATTCAGTTAAAGGTGCTGAAGGGATTTCTTCTCTTGCCACAAATCTCCTTTTCTTGACTTGTGTCCAGTTGTGATAGAGGTTAGTCATGATTGGGCCTTCCACCACATAAGGTGGTGGTTCCATCCCCTCCTTCCTTATTTTAAGAATCCTGCTCAACAGCTCTTGATCATAATCTACTCTGATTTTGGGAAGGGTTTTGCCTTGACTCTGGGATGTCCTTCCATTTCACTGTTGCAGTGTTTATTACATTAGGGATCCCCTGCCAAGGGTGGCCTGACGTCCTGCAAGTATACCAAAGTCTTAGGTTGCTTTAAGCTGCACTGTATGTCACATGTATGCTCCTTGTATAACGTAGGGCATAAATGTGATATCCTGACATACCATCCTCAGAGCTTATTTGTGGCCAGTCCAAACACCATCTCTTGACAGTCAGTCTGAATGCCCATTTCATTGTTAGTTCACTGAACCATTGCAGATAAGTGTCCCGTTGTGACTCTATTTTACTTATCTTTCTTTTTATTGTTGCTTGTGGGGTTTCCATGTCATCCAAGAAGGGTGAATGTGGAAGACTGATTCCCCATAAAGACCACCACAAATAGTGCCCGTTTTGCCTTGGCACCTCTCATGACCATACGTCCTATTCTGGTTTATATTGAAAACCAGCATCTTAAGCTTCTTGTGAAGGACATGATGGAGAGAACTACCCACTCAGAGGGACAGCCATCAGTGAAGAAGGCCAGTAAGCCTAGGTTAGACTCTTCTGCTGTTCAGCTGGACGTCTCTCCCCAGGCGAGTGAATGCCCATAGATTCGTCCGGCTTTATCGTTGGATTCCTCTGCAGCGACCGGGTTGAAGGCTGGCAGGGATCCGACTTTCAGCACATCCGAGGAGGCTTTGCAGACGTTCAATTTGGACGTTCAGGGGGAACCACAGCTGATTATCTCCGAGGGGCCTAGTGGTGGTCCTCCGATATTAGTTGGAGAAGAAGTTCCTACTACCATCATTGAATGCCATCCTGGGTCAGAGCCTTCCAAGTTTCATAAGGAGGATATTCAATTGAAGAAAAAACAAAAGACTAAGCATATTACTCCAGCTGCTAAGAATCCTCAAAGTGAGGGGTAGTCCTTTACTCAGGGCATGTTTAGTGCTTTGATGGCATTGAAACCTCCTCAGGGAGACTCCCTTCCAGCCCCACATTGGTCCACTGCTCTCCTAAAACGACCCAGGGAACAGGATTCTTCTGAGGAAGAGCCAGATTCAGATGAGGAATCCCTTGCTTACTCTCTCTAGATTCCCTCACCTTTGGATTATGACTCAGAGGAACAGGAATCGACCTGTCCTGATACTCCCTTTGAAGAGATTTATTTTGGGTACACAATCTTAAGGATGATGGAGTTCTTTAAATGGGATTGTGCTCAGGTCTTTGAGGTACAAAAAAGGGACTAGGAGTTGCTGCAGAAGGACTCTCCTAGGCGTTCAGATGTTCCTCCTGTTCTGGCTGCCTTATTAGATGTATTTTCCAATTATTCTAAGGCTTCAGACTCTCAGCCCCCTGCTCCCAGGAAACCTGATAGATTCTATAGGGTGCCTGAGGACTGTAAATTTTTGTACAAATGTCCTTCTGCTGACCTGTCAGTGTTGTCTGTAGCTTCTGACAGGCCCTCTTGATTGCTTTCTTCTCCCAAATTGCTGCCCTCTGATAAAGATAGCAGGATCACAGAAAGGGTAGGCAAGAAGGTTTATACCTCTGCTATCTTGTCTTATGGGGCTGTTATTTATCAGACCCATATGTCCAGGTATTTGTTGACTCTCCTGTCCCAGGTCTATCAAGTTATTTCTGATCTTCCAGACTCTGAGGGTAACACTTCTGCCCTTTCCCTTTTAGGGACTTCCTCCCAGGTGGCTCTTCATTCCATCAAGTGTAATGATGTAGCAGATGGTTCTTCCAGGACTGCCGCTTTCCGTGATAAGGAGGTATTCTTTGGTTTGGCTTCAACTGTTGCCTGATGCCCTCTTGATAATAAACACTTGTTTGGTGAAACTGTTGCGACTCTGTTTAAGTCCCTTTAGGGCAATGGTAAGGCTTTACAGGATCTTAAACATGTGTTTGTTTCTCCTGTACCTTAATTTCAGACAAGATACCCCATTAAGTCTGATTTAGTTCGTAGGCAATCTCGCCCTCCCCCTAAGGGCAAAGGGGTGATAAGTAGGCTCCTCTTGTGAAGGCTACTCAGACTTCTGTGCTTCAGAAGTCTTCTTTTCCTGAGAAACCAGGTGCTGACTATCCTTTTTTTCACCGCTATTTTCCTCTTTCTCTTCACCTCTCCTTCTCCCTTCCTGCATGGCTACAGATTACTCAGGATTCCTGGGTCCTGTCCATTATCCGCCAGGGGTGTTTCATGGTCTGGAAGTCTCTTCCCCATTTTATGGGCATTCCTCAGCCCCCTCTGGAGCAGCTGTCTTTCTTTCCAGAGGTGCTTCGGGGACCTTTTGATACAGTGTGTACTATTCAAGAGGTGGCTGTGTCTCAAAGTGGGAAGGGATTTTATTCCAGGATGTTTCTAGTGCCCAGAAAAGAGGGCGCTTGGAAACCAGTTCTAGACCTCTGTTATCTAAACACTTTTCTGAAGGTGCAATCCTTTCCAGTGTTGTCTCTCTGGACTTCGTTCCCTCCTCTGCTTCCTCAGGCTTATATGGTATCTCTGGATCTCAAGGATGCTTATCTCCATATTCCAGTTCATCCCCTTTCCAGGATGCTTTTATGTTTCTGAATTGGTTCCTGGCATTTTCAGTTCTCTATTGTGCCCTTTCACTTTTCTGCTGCCCCAAGGGTATTCACCAAATGCCTTGCTCCTGGCATTGCTTTTTGCAGGATTCAGGGGATCTAAGTATTTTCTTACTTTGACAACCTTCTTTTTCAAGCAGCCTCTCCAGAGATCCTGTTGCAAAATCTTCATTTAGCCATTTCCTTTCTGCAAAGCTTGGGCTTTACAATAAACTTCAAAAAAGTCTTTTCTGACTCCTTCTCTTGACCATGTTATTCTGGGGTACAGGGTACAGACTGTGCCTATGCTGACATCCCTGCCTCCTCCCAAAGCCTTAACTCTCATTTCCTTCTTTCAAACTCTTATTCCTCTGGCCTTTGCTCCCTCTGGTCGAACTCCATGAGGTTTCAGTAGTCGGTTTGGCTTCAACTTGTGGATCCCCTAGAATTTTTAGTTCCTCTTCTAACTTGTTTCAAGAAGGAACTTCAGTGGTGGATCCAGTAGTTGTCTCTGAATCCATGCCTCCCTTTTCATCTCCCTCTCCCCTCTTAGGAGCTATTCAGACACGGGATGGGGAGCAGCTTTTTGCTCCCTAAAGGTCCAGGGGTGCGGTCGCCTCTTCAACAAAGAGTACATCCCTGTCAGAGAGGTGAGAGCTCTTCTACTGATGCTCCAGTCTTTTCATCCTCAGGTCCTCTCAAGGTATTTACAAACATTACCACATTGATGTGGTACATAAACAAATGGAGGGGGGGACAAGATGTTATCTTCTCTGCTGGTTGGCACTCCGTGTGGGATCTTTCTGTTGAGTATCGAGGGACTCTTCAGGCAGTTTACATTTCCCTCATATCAAAACACTGTGGCAGACACTGAGCAGGTCCTTCACTCATTCCCATGAATGGATGCTTCACAGGGATGTGTTTCTGGACATTTGTCCACCAGTGGGGCACTCCTGAAATACATCTTTTCCCTCCCCTCTGAACAGATAACTTTCTCTTTTTTGTGCCAGAGTCCCAGGTCCTCTGGTTTGGAAGGTGAATGCCCTCTTTTTCTTGAGGGGTGGTTTCTTTATGCTTTCCCTCTCCTTCCCCTCATTCCAGAAGTCCTGTTAAAAATTCAACAGAATGCTCCCCAAATCTTGTTGGGGCCCCCCTTTGGCGGAGACAGTATTGGTTCCCTCTTCTGCATTTAGCCAAGGGCAGTCATCACAAGTTACCTCAGAGGGTGGACCTACTTGCACAGGAAAAGGGATCTCGTCTATCCCAACCTGTCCACTCTTCAACTAACACTGTGGGTGATAAGATTTTGATTCCACCCAGACACCTTTTTTCTGAGGACATGCTTAGGGTTCTGAAGGAGGCCAGGAAACCCAATACTGGGAAATCCTACTTTATGGAAGAGGTTTTCTGTTTGGTGTCTTTCTGTTAACCCGGATCCACTTTTTGCAAATGTTCCTTTGGTTCTCTCTAATCTGCGTGAATTGCTCAATGCTGGATTGGCTCATTCTTCTGTTAAGGCCCACTTATCAGTTGTCTCTGCTTGTCTGCCTTTATCTCCTCCTTTAGCTTCTAGATTTGAAGCTAAACAGTTCCTTAAAAGCATCCTTCATGTTAGACCTCCCAGGAAACCTTTTCCTCCTCCCTGGGATCTTAATTTTGTTTTGGAAAAATTGATTTGGGCTCCTTTTGAGCCTTCAGCTTCCTTGCAACTCTGCTCTTGAAAGACTGTACTTTTGTTGGCCCTTAGTTCTGCCAGACGGGTGTCTGAGCTTCAAGCCGTTATGGCTTGTCCTCCTTTTTGATGTTTCATAAGGACAGGGTGTCCTTGCATTCTAATCCTTCTTTTCTGCCCAAGGTGGTGAATGAGTTGTCCCTTAATCAGTCCATTCATTTGCCTACCTTTTTCCCTTCTCCCCCATCTGCCATTGAGAAGGTGCTGCACACATTGGATGTGCATAGTCTTATCCAGATAAAATCTCAGTTGTCTAAGACTATTAGGAGATTTGATCAACTCTTTTGTTTCCTTTCATCCTGGGTCCTTAGGATTAGCTGTATCCAAGCAAACTGTTTCTTCTTGAATCTCAAAATCCGTTTCTTTTCGTATTCCTCTCATGGTAAAAGCCTTCCTTATTCTGTTAAGGCTCATACTACTAGAGCTGTGGCTTCTTCTGGTGCTTTTTGCAAGGGTTTGGATACTAACTTTATTCTTGAGGCAGCTACCTGGACTTTTATGCATAAATTTATCAAGCACCACAAGTTGGATGGAATCTCCAGCACTAGAGCTGGTTTTGCTACTTCATGGCTTCTTAGAGGGCTCTGCTGGACTTTCTTCCTCCTAAGTTTCTTCCTGGGCTTTGGCACTCTTCTTAATGTAATGAATACTGCAACAGTGAAATAGAAGGACATAGTACAGTTGTGTAAAATCTTCACATAACAGTAGATGTCCTTCTTTTCACAGTTGCAGTATTCACTCCCTCCCGCCTTCCCCTGGTTCTTTGGTCTTCTGGATGTACTAGTTACCTTTTTTTTTTTTTCTTGGCCTGGCATTAATACTGGGGCTCTCAGTTCTGAGGATGGCATGTTCGGACATCACCTTTATGCCCTACACTACACAATGAGCATACGTGTGATGTACAGCATACCTTAAAGCAACCTAAGGCTTTGGTATACTGACCAGATGTTGGGCCACCCTTGGCAGGGGATCCCTCATGTAATGAATACTGCAGCAGTGAAGAGAAGGACATCTGCCATTATGGTAAGATTTTACACCACTGTACTGTCTTTAAGGCACTTAACCATAATTGTAGGTGTTTGTTATTGCAGTACCAATTCCCTACTTTTATCATCTTTCTCTATTCCTTCAGCATCAGTACTTTTGAGTGGGTACCATAGCCCAAATCTTCTAGCTTC